>NC_064922.1:589103174-589105674 GCF_023897955.1 Schistocerca gregaria
ATTCGAGACGCTTGTGAATTTTCCAGTTGGCAAGTGAGTGTCGACAAAACACGAAGCTCCTCTGCTTCAACGTATGAGACGTAAAAGCTGCTGCAATTTGATTTTCATCGTGTGTCAGCTTTCTTCGATAGACAGTTACGAGCCCAGCGTGATGAGTTCGTAGAGAGCATTCAGAGGACGTTTAATTAGTAACAGCTCCATGCAATGATTGCCCAACAGTAAACGACATGAGGCAGTGTGTCCGTAGCATAGTGGGAAGTGACGTGGGGATAACATGAGCCCGGATAGCTCCGTCGGTAGAGCATTAGGCTTTTAACCTAAGGGTCCAGGGTTCAAGTCCCTGTCCGGGTGGAAATTTTAATACTTTGGTAGCGGCTCGCCTACAAGCGGTGAAAGCACTACGGAAAAAAATGCAGCTACGCCGTTCCCTGGCACTGCAGTGCTCTAAACGGCAGCAGGTGCACGTGTCGGGAGAATCTTGTGCTAGCGGCAGTCGTGGCCGAGTGGTTAAGGCGTCTGACTCGAAATCAGATTCCCTCTGGGAGCGTAGGTTCGAATCCTACCGGCTGCGTGCGATTTTGCGTACAAACGAGCAGAAAGTTTCGCGCACATGTGACATGCATGGGTGAATGCCAATGCAAACCAGTGCCACCTCTCTCAGCAAGACGAAGATTTATGTTTAAAGATACTAAATTTCGCGGCGGGCTCTGCTTCCTATGGCTATCGGTTCATCTCGCACGGAAGCTAGTAATGCAGAAATCCGTCGCAGGCCCACGAGCGCACCGCCGTCATTTCCTCGCGCAGTCGCCGTGTTCGTGAGTACGCACATGTACTTGAAAGTGTTGGACAGAGCGAGCATTCATTTCTTTTTAAGTATCGCAATTGAGTCATTTGAGTGCGGCAAAAGCAGTGGTGCAGCGTGTCTTCTCGTAAGATCTCGCAGCTGCTTGGAAGTATGTCCATCGTTTAAGACTACAGAAAACTAGCGTCAGCGGTGCGTCAGTGGGAAGTCGGTGAAGTCGCCATTGGAGCCCCAAGCCAGTAATTACGACACGCAAATCACTCGCACACATTGCAGCTGTACCACCATGCTTGGCAGAGGGACAGGATAGCTGAGTCAAGCAGAGCGCTAGACCGACAACCGAAAGGTCCTGGGTTTAAGCCCCTGTCCAGGCGAAAATTAATACACTGTCGTAACGGCTACTGTGCTGGCCACGGAAGCACTACAGAAACGAGTGAGGCCATGGCGTTTTCTGCCGCCAGGTTGCTTTAAAAGGAGCAGTTTCACTTGTAGAGAGACGCTGCTGCGACGGGCAGTCGTGGCCGAGTGGTTAAGGCGTCTGACTAGAAATCAGATTCCCTCTGGGAGCGTAGGTGCGAGTCCTACCGACTGCGTTTCGTTTTTGTGTCAAGACGCGAAGAGCGTCTCCAACGGAACCGTGAAATGGGCAAACACGTGGGAAACATTGCATTCGAGACGCTTGTGAATTTTCCAGTTGGCAAGTGAGTGTCGACAAAACACGAAGCTCCTCTGCTTCAACGTATGAGACGTAAAAGCTGCTGCAATTTGATTTTCATCGTGTGTCAGCTTTCTTTGATAGACAGTTACGAGCCCAGCGTGATGAGTTCGTAGAGAGCATTCAGAGGACGTTTAATTAGTAACAGCTCCATGCAATGATTGCCCAACAGTAAACGACATGAGGCAGTGTGTCCGTAGCATAGTGGGAAGTGACGTGGAGATAACATGAGCCCGGATAGCTCAGTCGGTAGAGCATTAGGCTTTTAACCTAAGGGTCCAGGGTTCAAGTCCCTGTCCGGGCGGAAATTTTAATAATTTGGTAGCGGCTCGCCTACAAGCGGTGAAAGCACTACGGAAAAAAATGCAGCTACGCCGTTCCCTGGCACTGCAGTGCTCTAAACGGCAGCAGGTGCACGTCTTCGATAGACAGTTACGAGCCCAGCGTGATGAGTTCGTAGAGAGCATTCAGAGGACGTTTAATTAGTAACAGCTCCATGCAATGATTGCCCAACAGTAAACGACATGAGGCAGTGTGTCCGTAGCATAGTGGGAAGTGACGTGGAGATAACATGAGCCCGGATAGCTCCGTCGGTAGAGCATTAGGCTTTTAACCTAAGGGTCCAGGGTTCAAGTCCCTGTCCGGGTGGAAATTTTAATACTTTGGTAGCGGCTCGCCTACAAGCGGTGAAAGCACTACGGAAAAAAATGCAGCTACGCCGTTCCCTGGCACTGCAGTGCTCTAAACGGCAGCAGGTGCACGTGTCGGGAGAATCTTGTGCTAGCGGCAGTCGTGGCCGAGTGGTTAAGGCGTCTGACTCGAAATCAGATTCCCTCTGGGAGCGTAGGTTCGAATCCTACCGGCTGCGTGCGATTTTGCGTACAAACGAGCAGAAAGTTTCGCGCACATGTGACATGCATGGGTGAATGCCAATGCAAACCAGTGCCACCTCTCTCAGCAAGACGAAGATTTATGTTTAAAGA
>NC_064922.1:589110674-589205674 GCF_023897955.1 Schistocerca gregaria
GAGCAGTTTCACTTGTAGAGAGACGCTGCTGCGACGGGCAGTCGTGGCCGAGTGGTTAAGGCGTCTGACTAGAAATCAGATTCCCTCTGGGAGCGTAGGTTCGAGTCCTACCGACTGCGTTTCGTTTTTGTGTCAAGACGCGAAGAGCGTCTCCAACGGAACCGTGAAATGGGCAAACACGTGGGAAACATTGCATTCGAGACGCTTGTGAATTTTCCAGTTGGCAAGTGAGTGTCGACAAAACACGAAGCTCCTCTGCTTCAACGTATGAGACGTAAAAGCTGCTGCAATTTGATTTTCATCGTGTGTCAGCTTTCTTCGATAGACAGTTACGAGCCCAGCGTGATGAGTTCGTAGAGAGCATTCAGAGGACGTTTAATTAGTAACAGCTCCATGCAATGATTGCCCAACAGTAAACGACATGAGGCAGTGTGTCCGTAGCATAGTGGGAAGTGACGTGGAGATAACATGAGCCCGGATAGCTCAGTCGGTAGAGCATTAGGCTTTTAACCTAAGGGTCCAGGATTCAACTCCCTGTCCGGGCGGAAATTTTAATACTTTGGTAGCGGCTCGCCTACAAGCGGTGAAAGCACTACGGAAAAAAATGCAGCTACGCCGTTCCCTGGCACTGCAGTGCTCTAAACGGCAGCAGGTGCACGTGTCGGGAGAATCTTGTGCTAGCGGCAGTCGTGGCCGAGTGGTTAAGGCGTCTGACTCGAAATCAGATCCCCTCTGGGAGCGTAGGTTCGAATCCTACCGGCTGCGTGCGATTTTGCGTACAAACGAGCAGAAAGTTTCGCGCACATGTGACATGCATGGGTGAATGCCAATGCAAACCAGTGCCACCTCTCTCAGCAAGACGAAAATTTATGTTTAAAGATACTGAATTTCGCGGCGGGCTCTGCTTCCTATGGCTATCGGTTCATCTCGCACGGAAGCTAGTAATGCAGAAATCCGTCGCAGGCCCACGAGCGCACCGCCGTCATTTCCTCGCGCAGTCGCCGTGTTCGTGAGTACGCACATGCACTTGAAAGTGTTGGACAGAGCGAGCATTCATTTCTTTTTAAGTATCGCAATTGAGTCATTTGAGTGCGGCAAAAGCAGTGGTGCAGCGTGTCTTCTCGTAAGATCTCGCAGCTGCTTGGAAGTATGTCCATCGTTTAAGACGACAGAAAACTAGCGTCAGCGGTGCGTCAGTGGGAAGTCGGTGAAGTCGCCATTGGAGCCCCAAGCCAGTAATTACGACACGCAAATCACTCGCACACATTGCAGCTGTACCACCATGCTTGGCAGAGGGACAGGATAGCTGAGTCAAGCAGAGCGCTAGACCGACAACCGAAAGGTCCCGGGTTTAAGCCCCTGTCCAGGCGAAAATTAATACACTGTCGTAACGGCTACTGTGCTGGCCACGGAAGCACTACAGAAACGAGTGAGGCCATGGCGTTTTCTGCCGCCAGGTTGCTTTAAAAGGAGCAGTTTCACTTGTAGAGAGACGCTGCTGCGACGGGCAGTCGTGGCCGAGTGGTTAAGGCGTCTGACTAGAAATCAGATTCCCTCTGGGAGCGTAGGTTCGAGTCCTACCGACTGCGTTTCGTTTTTGTGTCAAGACGCGAAGAGCGTCTCCAACGGAACCGTGAAATGGGCAAACACGTGGGAAACATTGCATTCGAGACGCTTGTGAATTTTCCAGTTAGCAAGTGAGTGTCGACAAAACACGAAGCTCCTCTGCTTCAACGTATGAGACGTAAAAGCTGCTGCAATTTGATTTTCATCGTGTGTCAGCTTTCTTCGATAGACAGTTACGAGCCCAGCGTGATGAGTTCGTAGAGAGCATTCAGAGGACGTTTAATTAGTAACAGCTCCATGCAATGATTGCCCAACAGTAAACGACATGAGGCAGTGTGTCCGTAGCATAGTGGGAAGTGACGTGGAGATAACATGAGCCCGGATAGCTCAGTCGGTAGAGCATTAGGCTTTTAACCTAAGGGATCAGGGTTCAAGTCCCTGTCGGGGCGGAAATTTTAATACTTTGGTAGCGGCTCGCCTACAAGCGGTGAAAGCACTACGGAAAAAAATGCAGCTACGCCGTTCCCTGGCAATGCAGTGCTCTAAACGGCAGCAGGTGCACGTGTCGGGAGCATCTTGTGCTAGCGGCAGTCGTGGCCGAGTGGTTAAGGCGTCTGACTCGAAATCAGATTCCCTCTGGGAGCGTAGGTTCGAATCCTACCGGCTGCGTGCGATTTTGCGTACAAACGAGCAGAAAGTTTCGCGCACATGTGACATGCATGGGTGAATGCCAATGCAAACCAGTGCCACCTCTCTCAGCAAGACGAAAATTTATGTTTAAAGATACTGAATTTCGCGGCGGGCTCTGCTTCCTATGGCTATCGGTTCATCTCGCACGGAAGCTAGTAATGCAGAAATCCGTCGCAGGCCCACGAGCGCACCGCCGTCATTTCCTCGCGCAGTCGCCGTGTTCGTGAGTACGCACATGCACTTGAAAGTGTTGGACAGAGCGAGCATTCATTTCTTTTTAAGTATCGCAATTGAGTCATTTGAGTGCGGCAAAAGCAGTGGTGCAGCGTGTCTTCTCGTAAGATCTCGCAGCTGCTTGGAAGTATGTCCATCGTTTAAGACGACAGAAAACTAGCGTCAGCGGTGCGTCAGTGGGAAGTCGGTGAAGTCGCCATTGGAGCCCCAAGCCAGTAATTACGACACGCAAATCACTCGCACACATTGCAGCTGTACCACCATGCTTGGCAGAGGGACAGGATAGCTGAGTCAAGCAGAGCGCTAGACCGACAACCGAAAGGTCCCGGGTTTAAGCCCCTGTCCAGGCGAAAATTAATACACTGTCGTAACGGCTACTGTGCTGGCCACGGAAGCACTACAGAAACGAGTGAGGCCATGGCGTTTTCTGCCGCCAGGTTGCTTTAAAAGGAGCAGTTTCACTTGTAGAGAGACGCTGCTGCGACGGGCAGTCGTGGCCGAGTGGTTAAGGCGTCTGACTAGAAATCAGATTCCCTCTGGGAGCGTAGGTTCGAGTCCTACCGACTGCGTTTCGTTTTTGTGTCAAGACGCGAAGAGCGTCTCCAATGGAACCGTGAAATGGGCAAACACGTGGGAAACATTGCATTCGAGACGCTTGTGAATTTTCCAGTTGGCAAGTGAGTGTCGACAAAACACGAAGCTCCTCTGCTTCAACGTATGAGACGTAAAAGCTGCTGCAATTTGATTTTCATCGTGTGTCAGCTTTCTTCGATAGACAGTTACGAGCCCAGCGTGATGAGTTCGTAGAGAGCATTCAGAGGACGTTTAATTAGTAACAGCTCCATGCAATGATTGCCCAACAGTAAACGACATGAGGCAGTGTGTCCGTAGCATAGTGGGAAGTGACGTGGAGGTAACATGAGCCCGGATAGCTCAGTCGGTAGAGCATTAGGCTTTTAACCTAAGGGTGCAGGGTTCAAGTCCCTGTCCGGGCGGAAATTTTAATACTTTGGTAGCGGCTCGCCTACAAGCGGTGAAAGCACTACGGAAAAAAATGCAGCTACGCCGTTCCCTGGCAATGCAGTGCTCTAAACGGCAGCAGGTGCACGTGTCGGGAGAATCTTGTGCTAGCGGCAGTCGTGGCCGAGTGGTTAAGGCGTCTGACTCGAAATCAGATTCCCTCTGGGAGCGTAGGTTCGAATCCTACCGGCTGCGTGCGATTTTGCGTACAAACGAGCAGAAAGTTTCGCGCACATGTGACATGCATGGGTGAATGCCAATGCAAACCAGTGCCACCTCTCTCAGCAAGACGAAAATTTATGTTTAAAGATACTGAATTTCGCGGCGGGCTCTGCTTCCTATGGCTATCGGTTCATCTCGCACGGAAGCTAGTAATGCAGAAATCCGTCGCAGGCCCACGAGCGCACCGCCGTCATTTCCTCGCGCAGTCGCCGTGTTCGTGAGTACGCACATGCACTTGAAAGTGTTGGACAGAGCGAGCATTCATTTCTTTTTAAGTATCGCAATTGAGTCATTTGAGTGCGGCAAAAGCAGTGGTGCAGCGTGTCTTCTCGTAAGATCTCGCAGCTGCTTGGAAGTATGTCCATCGTTTAAGACGACAGAAAACTAGCGTCAGCGGTGCGTCAGTGGGAAGTCGGTGAAGTCGCCATTGGAGCCCCAAGCCAGTAATTACGACACGCAAATCACTCGCACACATTGCAGCTGTACCACCATGCTTGGCAGAGGGACAGGATAGCTGAGTCAAGCAGAGCGCTAGACCGACAACCGAAAGGTCCCGGGTTTAAGCCCCTGTCCAGGCGAAAATTAATACACTGTCGTAACGGCTACTGTGCAGGCCACGGAAGCACTACAGAAACGAGTGAGGCCATGGCGTTTTCTGCCGCCAGGTTGCTTTAAAAGGAGCAGTTTCACTTGTAGAGAGACGCTGCTGCGACGGGCAGTCGTGGCCGAGTGGTTAAGGCGTCTGACTAGAAATCAGATTCCCTCTGGGAGCGTAGGTTCGAGTCCTACCGACTGCGTTTCGTTTTTGTGTCAAGACGCGAAGAGCGTCTCCAACGGAACCGTGAAATGGGCAAACACGTGGGAAACATTGCATTCGAGACGCTTGTGAATTTTCCAGTTGGCAAGTGAGTGTCGACAAAACACGAAGCTCCTCTGCTTCAACGTATGAGACGTAAAAGCTGCTGCAATTTGATTTTCATCGTGTGTCAGCTTTCTTCGATAGACAGTTACGAGCCCAGCGTGATGAGTTCGTAGAGAGCATTCAGAGGACGTTTAATTAGTAACAGCTCCATGCAATGATTGCCCAACAGTAAACGACATGAGGCAGTGTGTCCGTAGCATAGTGGGAAGTGACGTGGAGGTAACATGAGCCCGGATAGCTCAGTCGGTAGAGCATTAGGCTTTTAACCTAAGGGTCCAGGGTTCAAGTCCCTGTCCGGGCGGAAATTTTAATACTTTGGTAGCGGCTCGCCTACAAGCGGTGAAAGCACTACGGAAAAAAATGCAGCTACGCCGTTCCCTGGCAATGCAGTGCTCTAAACGGCAGCAGGTGCACGTGTCGGGAGAATCTTGTGCTAGCGGCAGTCGTGGCCGAGTGGTTAAGGCGTCTGACTCGAAATCAGATTCCCTCTGGGAGCGTAGGTTCGAATCCTACCGGCTGCGTGCGATTTTGCGTACAAACGAGCAGAAAGTTTCGCGCACATGTGACATGCATGGGTGAATGCCAATGCAAACCAGTGCCACCTCTCTCAGCAAGACGAAAATTTATGTTTAAAGATACTGAATTTCGCGGCGGGCTCTGCTTCCTATGGCTATCGGTTCATCTCGCACGGAAGCTAGTAATGCAGAAATCCGTCGCAGGCCCACGAGCGCACCGCCGTCATTTCCTCGCGCAGTCGCCGTGTTCGTGAGTACGCACATGCACTTGAAAGTGTTGGACAGAGCGAGCATTCATTTCTTTTTAAGTATCGCAATTGAGTCATTTGAGTGCGGCAAAAGCAGTGGTGCAGCGTGTCTTCTCGTAAGATCTCGCAGCTGCTTGGAAGTATGTCCATCGTTTAAGACGACAGAAAACTAGCGTCAGCGGTGCGTCAGTGGGAAGTCGGTGAAGTCGCCATTGGAGCCCCAAGCCAGTAATTACGACACGCAAATCACTCGCACACATTGCAGCTGTACCACCATGCTTGGCAGAGGGACAGGATAGCTGAGTCAAGCAGAGCGCTAGACCGACAACCGAAAGGTCCCGGGTTTAAGCCCCTGTCCAGGCGAAAATTAATACACTGTCGTAACGGCTACTGTGCTGGCCACGGAAGCACTACAGAAACGAGTGAGGCCATGGCGTTTTCTGCCGCCAGGTTGCTTTAAAAGGAGCAGTTTCACTTGTAGAGAGACGCTGCTGCGACGGGCAGTCGTGGCCGAGTGGTTAAGGCGTCTGACTAGAAATCAGATTCCCTCTGGGAGCGTAGGTTCGAGTCCTACCGACTGCGTTTCGTTTTTGTGTCAAGACGCGAAGAGCGTCTCCAACGGAACCGTGAAATGGGCAAACACGTGGGAAACATTGCATTCGAGACGCTTGTGAATTTTCCAGTTGGCAAGTGAGTGTCGACAAAACACGAAGCTCCTCTGCTTCAACGTATGAGACGTAAAAGCTGCTGCAATTTGATTTTCATCGTGTGTCAGCTTTCTTCGATAGACAGTTACGAGCCCAGCGTGATGAGTTCGTAGAGAGCATTCAGAGGACGTTTAATTAGTAACAGCTCCATGCAATGATTGCCCAACAGTAAACGACATGAGGCAGTGTGTCCGTAGCATAGTGGGAAGTGACGTGGAGGTAACATGAGCCCGGATAGCTCAGTCGGTAGAGCATTAGGCTTTTAACCTAAGGGTCCAGGGTTCAAGTCCCTGTCCGGGCGGAAATTTTAATACTTTGGTAGCGGCTCGCCTACAAGCGGTGAAAGCACTACGGAAAAAAATGCAGCTACGCCGTTCCCTGGCAATGCAGTGCTCTAAACGGCAGCAGGTGCACGTGTCGGGAGAATCTTGTGCTAGCGGCAGTCGTGGCCGAGTGGTTAAGGCGTCTGACTCGAAATCAGATTCCCTCTGGGAGCGTAGGTTCGAATCCTACCGGCTGCGTGCGATTTTGCGTACAAACGAGCAGAAAGTTTCGCGCACATGTGACATGCATGGGTGAATGCCAATGCAAACCAGTGCCACCTCTCTCAGCAAGACGAAAATTTATGTTTAAAGATACTGAATTTCGCGGCGGGCTCTGCTTCCTATGGCTATCGGTTCATCTCGCACGGAAGCTAGTAATGCAGAAATCCGTCGCAGGCCCACGAGCGCACCGCCGTCATTTCCTCGCGCAGTCGCCGTGTTCGTGAGTACGCACATGCACTTGAAAGTGTTGGACAGAGCGAGCATTCATTTCTTTTTAAGTATCGCAATTGAGTCATTTGAGTGCGGCAAAAGCAGTGGTGCAGCGTGTCTTCTCGTAAGATCTCGCAGCTGCTTGGAAGTATGTCCATCGTTTAAGACGACAGAAAACTAGCGTCAGCGGTGCGTCAGTGGGAAGTCGGTGAAGTCGCCATTGGAGCCCCAAGCCAGTAATTACGACACGCAAATCACTCGCACACATTGCAGCTGTACCACCATGCTTGGCAGAGGGACAGGATAGCTGAGTCAAGCAGAGCGCTAGACCGACAACCGAAAGGTCCCGGGTTTAAGCCCCTGTCCAGGCGAAAATTAATACACTGTCGTAACGGCTACTGTGCTGGCCACGGAAGCACTACAGAAACGAGTGAGGCCATGGCGTTTTCTGCCGCCAGGTTGCTTTAAAAGGAGCAGTTTCACTTGTAGAGAGACGCTGCTGCGACGGGCAGTCGTGGCCGAGTGGTTAAGGCGTCTGACTAGAAATCAGATTCCCTCTGGGAGCGTAGGTTCGAGTCCTACCGACTGCGTTTCGTTTTTGTGTCAAGACGCGAAGAGCGTCTCCAACGGAACCGTGAAATGGGCAAACACGTGGGAAACATTGCATTCGAGACGCTTGTGAATTTTCCAGTTGGCAAGTGAGTGTCGACAAAACACGAAGCTCCTCTGCTTCAACGTATGAGACGTAAAAGCTGCTGCAATTTGATTTTCATCGTGTGTCAGCTTTCTTCGATAGACAGTTACGAGCCCAGCGTGATGAGTTCGTAGAGAGCATTCAGAGGACGTTTAATTAGTAACAGCTCCATGCAATGATTGCCCAACAGTAAACGACATGAGGCAGTGTGTCCGTAGCATAGTGGGAAGTGACGTGGAGGTAACATGAGCCCGGATAGCTCAGTCGGTAGAGCATTAGGCTTTTAACCTAAGGGTGCAGGGTTCAAGTCCCTGTCCGGGCGGAAATTTTAATACTTTGGTAGCGGCTCGCCTACAAGCGGTGAAAGCACTACGGAAAAAAATGCAGCTACGCCGTTCCCTGGCAATGCAGTGCTCTAAACGGCAGCAGGTGCACGTGTCGGGAGAATCTTGTGCTAGCGGCAGTCGTGGCCGAGTGGTTAAGGCGTCTGACTCGAAATCAGATTCCCTCTGGGAGCGTAGGTTCGAATCCTACCGGCTGCGTGCGATTTTGCGTACAAACGAGCAGAAAGTTTCGCGCACATGTGACATGCATGGGTGAATGCCAATGCAAACCAGTGCCACCTCTCTCAGCAAGACGAAAATTTATGTTTAAAGATACTGAATTTCGCGGCGGGCTCTGCTTCCTATGGCTATCGGTTCATCTCGCACGGAAGCTAGTAATGCAGAAATCCGTCGCAGGCCCACGAGCGCACCGCCGTCATTTCCTCGCGCAGTCGCCGTGTTCGTGAGTACGCACATGCACTTGAAAGTGTTGGACAGAGCGAGCATTCATTTCTTTTTAAGTATCGCAATTGAGTCATTTGAGTGCGGCAAAAGCAGTGGTGCAGCGTGTCTTCTCGTAAGATCTCGCAGCTGCTTGGAAGTATGTCCATCGTTTAAGACGACAGAAAACTAGCGTCAGCGGTGCGTCAGTGGGAAGTCGGTGAAGTCGCCATTGGAGCCCCAAGCCAGTAATTACGACACGCAAATCACTCGCACACATTGCAGCTGTACCACCATGCTTGGCAGAGGGACAGGATAGCTGAGTCAAGCAGAGCGCTAGACCGACAACCGAAAGGTCCCGGGTTTAAGCCCCTGTCCAGGCGAAAATTAATACACTGTCGTAACGGCTACTGTGCTGGCCACGGAAGCACTACAGAAACGAGTGAGGCCATGGCGTTTTCTGCCGCCAGGTTGCTTTAAAAGGAGCAGTTTCACTTGTAGAGAGACGCTGCTGCGACGGGCAGTCGTGGCCGAGTGGTTAAGGCGTCTGACTAGAAATCAGATTCCCTCTGGGAGCGTAGGTTCGAGTCCTACCGACTGCGTTTCGTTTTTGTGTCAAGACGCGAAGAGCGTCTCCAACGGAACCGTGAAATGGGCAAACACGTGGGAAACATTGCATTCGAGACGCTTGTGAATTTTCCAGTTGGCAAGTGAGTGTCGACAAAACACGAAGCTCCTCTGCTTCAACGTATGAGACGTAAAAGCTGCTGCAATTTGATTTTCATCGTGTGTCAGCTTTCTTCGATAGACAGTTACGAGCCCAGCGTGATGAGTTCGTAGAGAGCATTCAGAGGACGTTTAATTAGTAACAGCTCCATGCAATGATTGCCCAACAGTAAACGACATGAGGCAGTGTGTCCGTAGCATAGTGGGAAGTGACGTGGAGGTAACATGAGCCCGGATAGCTCAGTCGGTAGAGCATTAGGCTTTTAACCTAAGGGTCCAGGGTTCAAGTCCCTGTCCGGGCGGAAATTTTAATACTTTGGTAGCGGCTCGCCTACAAGCGGTGAAAGCACTACGGAAAAAAATGCAGCTACGCCGTTCCCTGGCAATGCAGTGCTCTAAACGGCAGCAGGTGCACGTGTCGGGAGAATCTTGTGCTAGCGGCAGTCGTGGCCGAGTGGTTAAGGCGTCTGACTCGAAATCAGATTCCCTCTGGGAGCGTAGGTTCGAATCCTACCGGCTGCGTGCGATTTTGCGTACAAACGAGCAGAAAGTTTCGCGCACATGTGACATGCATGGGTGAATGCCAATGCAAACCAGTGCCACCTCTCTCAGCAAGACGAAAATTTATGTTTAAAGATACTGAATTTCGCGGCGGGCTCTGCTTCCTATGGCTATCGGTTCATCTCGCACGGAAGCTAGTAATGCAGAAATCCGTCGCAGGCCCACGAGCGCACCGCCGTCATTTCCTCGCGCAGTCGCCGTGTTCGTGAGTACGCACATGCACTTGAAAGTGTTGGACAGAGCGAGCATTCATTTCTTTTTAAGTATCGCAATTGAGTCATTTGAGTGCGGCAAAAGCAGTGGTGCAGCGTGTCTTCTCGTAAGATCTCGCAGCTGCTTGGAAGTATGTCCATCGTTTAAGACGACAGAAAACTAGCGTCAGCGGTGCGTCAGTGGGAAGTCGGTGAAGTCGCCATTGGAGCCCCAAGCCAGTAATTACGACACGCAAATCACTCGCACACATTGCAGCTGTACCACCATGCTTGGCAGAGGGACAGGATAGCTGAGTCAAGCAGAGCGCTAGACCGACAACCGAAAGGTCCCGGGTTTAAGCCCCTGTCCAGGCGAAAATTAATACACTGTCGTAACGGCTACTGTGCTGGCCACGGAAGCACTACAGAAACGAGTGAGGCCATGGCGTTTTCTGCCGCCAGGTTGCTTTAAAAGGAGCAGTTTCACTTGTAGAGAGACGCTGCTGCGACGGGCAGTCGTGGCCGAGTGGTTAAGGCGTCTGACTAGAAATCAGATTCCCTCTGGGAGCGTAGGTTCGAGTCCTACCGACTGCGTTTCGTTTTTGTGTCAAGACGCGAAGAGCGTCTCCAACGGAACCGTGAAATGGGCAAACACGTGGGAAACATTGCATTCGAGACGCTTGTGAATTTTCCAGTTGGCAAGTGAGTGTCGACAAAACACGAAGCTCCTCTGCTTCAACGTATGAGACGTAAAAGCTGCTGCAATTTGATTTTCATCGTGTGTCAGCTTTCTTCGATAGACAGTTACGAGCCCAGCGTGATGAGTTCGTAGAGAGCATTCAGAGGACGTTTAATTAGTAACAGCTCCATGCAATGATTGCCCAACAGTAAACGACATGAGGCAGTGTGTCCGTAGCATAGTGGGAAGTGACGTGGAGGTAACATGAGCCCGGATAGCTCAGTCGGTAGAGCATTAGGCTTTTAACCTAAGGGTCCAGGGTTCAAGTCCCTGTCCGGGCGGAAATTTTAATACTTTGGTAGCGGCTCGCCTACAAGCGGTGAAAGCACTACGGAAAAAAATGCAGCTACGCCGTTCCCTGGCAATGCAGTGCTCTAAACGGCAGCAGGTGCACGTGTCGGGAGAATCTTGTGCTAGCGGCAGTCGTGGCCGAGTGGTTAAGGCGTCTGACTCGAAATCAGATTCCCTCTGGGAGCGTAGGTTCGAATCCTACCGGCTGCGTGCGATTTTGCGTACAAACGAGCAGAAAGTTTCGCGCACATGTGACATGCATGGGTGAATGCCAATGCAAACCAGTGCCACCTCTCTCAGCAAGACGAAAATTTATGTTTAAAGATACTGAATTTCGCGGCGGGCTCTGCTTCCTATGGCTATCGGTTCATCTCGCACGGAAGCTAGTAATGCAGAAATCCGTCGCAGGCCCACGAGCGCACCGCCGTCATTTCCTCGCGCAGTCGCCGTGTTCGTGAGTACGCACATGCACTTGAAAGTGTTGGACAGAGCGAGCATTCATTTCTTTTTAAGTATCGCAATTGAGTCATTTGAGTGCGGCAAAAGCAGTGGTGCAGCGTGTCTTCTCGTAAGATCTCGCAGCTGCTTGGAAGTATGTCCATCGTTTAAGACGACAGAAAACTAGCGTCAGCGGTGCGTCAGTGGGAAGTCGGTGAAGTCGCCATTGGAGCCCCAAGCCAGTAATTACGACACGCAAATCACTCGCACACATTGCAGCTGTACCACCATGCTTGGCAGAGGGACAGGATAGCTGAGTCAAGCAGAGCGCTAGACCGACAACCGAAAGGTCCCGGGTTTAAGCCCCTGTCCAGGCGAAAATTAATACACTGTCGTAACGGCTACTGTGCTGGCCACGGAAGCACTACAGAAACGAGTGAGGCCATGGCGTTTTCTGCCGCCAGGTTGCTTTAAAAGGAGCAGTTTCACTTGTAGAGAGACGCTGCTGCGACGGGCAGTCGTGGCCGAGTGGTTAAGGCGTCTGACTAGAAATCAGATTCCCTCTGGGAGCGTAGGTTCGAGTCCTACCGACTGCGTTTCGTTTTTGTGTCAAGACGCGAAGAGCGTCTCCAACGGAACCGTGAAATGGGCAAACACGTGGGAAACATTGCATTCGAGACGCTTGTGAATTTTCCAGTTGGCAAGTGAGTGTCGACAAAACACGAAGCTCCTCTGCTTCAACGTATGAGACGTAAAAGCTGCTGCAATTTGATTTTCATCGTGTGTCAGCTTTCTTCGATAGACAGTTACGAGCCCAGCGTGATGAGTTCGTAGAGAGCATTCAGAGGACGTTTAATTAGTAACAGCTCCATGCAATGATTGCCCAACAGTAAACGACATGAGGCAGTGTGTCCGTAGCATAGTGGGAAGTGACGTGGAGATAACATGAGCCCGGATAGCTCCGTCGGTAGAGCATTAGGCTTTTAACCTAAGGGTCCAGGGTTCAAGTCCCTGTCCGGGCGGAAATTTTAATACTTTGGTAGCGGCTCGCCTACAAGCGGTGAAAGCACTACGGAAAAAAATGCAGCTACGCCGTTCCCTGGCAATGCAGTGCTCTAAACGGCAGCAGGTGCACGTGTCGGGAGAATCTTGTGCTAGCGGCAGTCGTGGCCGAGTGGTTAAGGCGTCTGACTCGAAATCAGATTCCCTCTGGGAGCGTAGGTTCGAATCCTACCGGCTGCATGCGATTTTGCGTACAAACGAGCAGAAAGTTTCGCGCACATGTGACATGCATGGGTGAATGCCAATGCAAACCAGTGCCACCTCTCTCAGCAAGACGAAAATTTATGTTTAAAGATACTGAATTTCGCGGCGGGCTCTGCTTCCTATGGCTATCGGTTCATCTCGCACGGAAGCTAGTAATGCAGAAATCCGTCGCAGGCCCACGAGCGCACCGCCGTCATTTCCTCGCGCAGTCGCCGTGTTCGTGAGTACGCACATGCACTTGAAAGTGTTGGACAGAGCGAGCATTCATTTCTTTTTAAGTATCGCAATTGAGTCATTTGAGTGCGGCAAAAGCAGTGGTGCAGCGTGTCTTCTCGTAAGATCTCGCAGCTGCTTGGAAGTATGTCCATCGTTTAAGACGACAGAAAACTAGCGTCAGCGGTGCGTCAGTGGGAAGTCGGTGAAGTCGCCATTGGAGCCCCAAGCCAGTAATTACGACACGCAAATCACTCGCACACATTGCAGCTGTACCACCATGCTTGGCAGAGGGACAGGATAGCTGAGTCAAGCAGAGCGCTAGACCGACAACCGAAAGGTCCCGGGTTTAAGCCCCTGTCCAGGCGAAAATTAATACACTGTCGTAACGGCTACTGTGCTGGCCACGGAAGCACTACAGAAACGAGTGAGGCCATGGCGTTTTCTGCCGCCAGGTTGCTTTAAAAGGAGCAGTTTCACTTGTAGAGAGACGCTGCTGCGACGGGCAGTCGTGGCCGAGTGGTTAAGGCGTCTGACTAGAAATCAGATTCCCTCTGGGAGCGTAGGTTCGAGTCCTACCAACTGCGTTTCGTTTTTGTGTCAAGACGCGAAGAGCGTCTCCAACGGAACCGTGAAATGGGCAAACACGTGGGAAACATTGCATTCGAGACGCTTGTGAATTTTCCAGTTGGCAAGTGAGTGTCGACAAAACACGAAGCTCCTCTGCTTCAACGTATGAGACGTAAAAGCTGCTGCAATTTGATTTTCATCGTGTGTCAGCTTTCTTCGATAGACAGTTACGAGCCCAGCGTGATGAGTTCGTAGAGAGCATTCAGAGGACGTTTAATTAGTAACAGCTCCATGCAATGATTGCCCAACAGTAAACGACATGAGGCAGTGTGTCCGTAGCATAGTGGGAAGTGACGTGGAGATAACATGAGCCCGGATAGCTCAGTCGGTAGAGCATTAGGCTTTTAACCTAAGGGTCCAGGGTTCAAGTCCCTGTCCGGGCGGAAATTTTAATACTTTGGTAGCGGCTCGCCTACAAGCGGTGAAAGCACTACGGAAAAAAATGCAGCTACGCCGTTCCCTGGCAATGCAGTGCTCTAAACGGCAGCAGGTGCACGTGTCGGGAGAATCTTGTGCTAGCGGCAGTCGTGGCCGAGTGGTTAAGGCGTCTGACTCGAAATCAGATTCCCTCTGGGAGCGTGGGTTCGAATCCTACCGGCTGCGTGCGATTTTGCGTACAAACGAGCAGAAAGTTTCGCGCACATGTGACATGCATGGGTGAATGCCAATGCAAACCAGTGCCACCTCTCTCAGCAAGACGAAAATTTATGTTTAAAGATACTGAATTTCGCGGCGGGCTCTGCTTCCTATGGCTATCGGTTCATCTCGCACGGAAGCTAGTAATGCAGAAATCCGTCGCAGGCCCACGAGCGCACCGCCGTCATTTCCTCGCGCAGTCGCCGTGTTCGTGAGTACGCACATGCACTTGAAAGTGTTGGACAGAGCGAGCATTCATTTCTTTTTAAGTATCGCAATTGAGTCATTTGAGTGCGGCAAAAGCAGTGGTGCAGCGTGTCTTCTCGTAAGATCTCGCAGCTGCTTGGAAGTATGTCCATCGTTTAAGACGACAGAAAACTAGCGTCAGCGGTGCGTCAGTGGGAAGTCGGTGAAGTCGCCATTGGAGCCCCAAGCCAGTAATTACGACACGCAAATCACTCGCACACATTGCAGCTGTACCACCATGCTTGGCAGAGGGACAGGATAGCTGAGTCAAGCAGAGCGCTAGACCGACAACCGAAAGGTCCCGGGTTTAAGCCCCTGTCCAGGCGAAAATTAATACACTGTCGTAACGGCTACTGTGCTGGCCACGGAAGCACTACAGAAACGAGTGAGGCCATGGCGTTTTCTGCCGCCAGGTTGCTTTAAAAGGAGCAGTTTCACTTGTAGAGAGACGCTGCTGCGACGGGCAGTCGTGGCCGAGTGGTTAAGGCGTCTGACTAGAAATCAGATTCCCTCTGGGAGCGTAGGTTCGAGTCCTACCAACTGCGTTTCGTTTTTGTGTCAAGACGCGAAGAGCGTCTCCAACGGAACCGTGAAATGGGCAAACACGTGGGAAACATTGCATTCGAGACGCTTGTGAATTTTCCAGTTGGCAAGTGAGTGTCGACAAAACACGAAGCTCCTCTGCTTCAACGTATGAGACGTAAAAGCTGCTGCAATTTGATTTTCATCGTGTGTCAGCTTTCTTCGATAGACAGTTACGAGCCCAGCGTGATGAGTTCGTAGAGAGCATTCAGAGGACGTTTAATTAGTAACAGCTCCATGCAATGATTGCCCAACAGTAAACGACATGAGGCAGTGTGTCCGTAGCATAGTGGGAAGTGACGTGGAGATAACATGAGCCCGGATAGCTCCGTCGGTAGAGCATTAGGCTTTTAACCTAAGGGTCCAGGGTTCAAGTCCCTGTCCGGGCGGAAATTTTAATACTTTGGTAGCGGCTCGCCTACAAGCGGTGAAAGCACTACGGAAAAAAATGCAGCTACGCCGTTCCCTGGCAATGCAGTGCTCTAAACGGCAGCAGGTGCACGTGTCGGGAGAATCTTGTGCTAGCGGCAGTCGTGGCCGAGTGGTTAAGGCGTCTGACTCGAAATCAGATTCCCTCTGGGAGCGTAGGTTCGAATCCTACCGGCTGCATGCGATTTTGCGTACAAACGAGCAGAAAGTTTCGCGCACATGTGACATGCATGGGTGAATGCCAATGCAAACCAGTGCCACCTCTCTCAGCAAGACGAAAATTTATGTTTAAAGATACTGAATTTCGCGGCGGGCTCTGCTTCCTATGGCTATCGGTTCATCTCGCACGGAAGCTAGTAATGCAGAAATCCGTCGCAGGCCCACGAGCGCACCGCCGTCATTTCCTCGCGCAGTCGCCGTGTTCGTGAGTACGCACATGCACTTGAAAGTGTTGGACAGAGCGAGCATTCATTTCTTTTTAAGTATCGCAATTGAGTCATTTGAGTGCGGCAAAAGCAGTGGTGCAGCGTGTCTTCTCGTAAGATCTCGCAGCTGCTTGGAAGTATGTCCATCGTTTAAGACGACAGAAAACTAGCGTCAGCGGTGCGTCAGTGGGAAGTCGGTGAAGTCGCCATTGGAGCCCCAAGCCAGTAATTACGACACGCAAATCACTCGCACACATTGCAGCTGTACCACCATGCTTGGCAGAGGGACAGGATAGCTGAGTCAAGCAGAGCGCTAGACCGACAACCGAAAGGTCCCGGGTTTAAGCCCCTGTCCAGGCGAAAATTAATACACTGTCGTAACGGCTACTGTGCTGGCCACGGAAGCACTACAGAAACGAGTGAGGCCATGGCGTTTTCTGCCGCCAGGTTGCTTTAAAAGGAGCAGTTTCACTTGTAGAGAGACGCTGCTGCGACGGGCAGTCGTGGCCGAGTGGTTAAGGCGTCTGACTAGAAATCAGATTCCCTCTGGGAGCGTAGGTTCGAGTCCTACCAACTGCGTTTCGTTTTTGTGTCAAGACGCGAAGAGCGTCTCCAACGGAACCGTGAAATGGGCAAACACGTGGGAAACATTGCATTCGAGACGCTTGTGAATTTTCCAGTTGGCAAGTGAGTGTCGACAAAACACGAAGCTCCTCTGCTTCAACGTATGAGACGTAAAAGCTGCTGCAATTTGATTTTCATCGTGTGTCAGCTTTCTTCGATAGACAGTTACGAGCCCAGCGTGATGAGTTCGTAGAGAGCATTCAGAGGACGTTTAATTAGTAACAGCTCCATGCAATGATTGCCCAACAGTAAACGACATGAGGCAGTGTGTCCGTAGCATAGTGGGAAGTGACGTGGAGATAACATGAGCCCGGATAGCTCAGTCGGTAGAGCATTAGGCTTTTAACCTAAGGGTCCAGGGTTCAAGTCCCTGTCCGGGCGGAAATTTTAATACTTTGGTAGCGGCTCGCCTACAAGCGGTGAAAGCACTACGGAAAAAAATGCAGCTACGCCGTTCCCTGGCAATGCAGTGCTCTAAACGGCAGCAGGTGCACGTGTCGGGAGAATCTTGTGCTAGCGGCAGTCGTGGCCGAGTGGTTAAGGCGTCTGACTCGAAATCAGATTCCCTCTGGGAGCGTAGGTTCGAATCCTACCGGCTGCGTGCGATTTTGCGTACAAACGAGCAGAAAGTTTCGCGCACATGTGACATGCATGGGTGAATGCCAATGCAAACCAGTGCCACCTCTCTCAGCAAGACGAAAATTTATGTTTAAAGATACTGAATTTCGCGGCGGGCTCTGCTTCCTATGGCTATCGGTTCATCTCGCACGGAAGCTAGTAATGCAGAAATCCGTCGCAGGCCCACGAGCGCACCGCCGTCATTTCCTCGCGCAGTCGCCGTGTTCGTGAGTACGCACATGCACTTGAAAGTGTTGGACAGAGCGAGCATTCATTTCTTTTTAAGTATCGCAATTGAGTCATTTGAGTGCGGCAAAAGCAGTGGTGCAGCGTGTCTTCTCGTAAGATCTCGCAGCTGCTTGGAAGTATGTCCATCGTTTAAGACGACAGAAAACTAGCGTCAGCGGTGCGTCAGTGGGAAGTCGGTGAAGTCGCCATTGGAGCCCCAAGCCAGTAATTACGACACGCAAATCACTCGCACACATTGCAGCTGTACCACCATGCTTGGCAGAGGGACAGGATAGCTGAGTCAAGCAGAGCGCTAGACCGACAACCGAAAGGTCCCGGGTTTAAGCCCCTGTCCAGGCGAAAATTAATACACTGTCGTAACGGCTACTGTGCTGGCCACGGAAGCACTACAGAAACGAGTGAGGCCATGGCGTTTTCTGCCGCCAGGTTGCTTTAAAAGGAGCAGTTTCACTTGTAGAGAGACGCTGCTGCGACGGGCAGTCGTGGCCGAGTGGTTAAGGCGTCTGACTAGAAATCAGATTCCCTCTGGGAGCGTAGGTTCGAGTCCTACCAACTGCGTTTCGTTTTTGTGTCAAGACGCGAAGAGCGTCTCCAACGGAACCGTGAAATGGGCAAACACGTGGGAAACATTGCATTCGAGACGCTTGTGAATTTTCCAGTTGGCAAGTGAGTGTCGACAAAACACGAAGCTCCTCTGCTTCAACGTATGAGACGTAAAAGCTGCTGCAATTTGATTTTCATCGTGTGTCAGCTTTCTTCGATAGACAGTTACGAGCCCAGCGTGATGAGTTCGTAGAGAGCATTCAGAGGACGTTTAATTAGTAACAGCTCCATGCAATGATTGCCCAACAGTAAACGACATGAGGCAGTGTGTCCGTAGCATAGTGGGAAGTGACGTGGAGATAACATGAGCCCGGATAGCTCAGTCGGTAGAGCATTAGGCTTTTAACCTAAGGGTCCAGGGTTCAAGTCCCTGTCCGGGCGGAAATTTTAATACTTTGGTAGCGGCTCGCCTACAAGCGGTGAAAGCACTACGGAAAAAAATGCAGCTACGCCGTTCCCTGGCAATGCAGTGCTCTAAACGGCAGCAGGTGCACGTGTCGGGAGAATCTTGTGCTAGCGGCAGTCGTGGCCGAGTGGTTAAGGCGTCTGACTCGAAATCAGATTCCCTCTGGGAGCGTAGGTTCGAATCCTACCGGCTGCGTGCGATTTTGCGTACAAACGAGCAGAAAGTTTCGCGCACATGTGACATGCATGGGTGAATGCCAATGCAAACCAGTGCCACCTCTCTCAGCAAGACGAAAATTTATGTTTAAAGATACTGAATTTCGCGGCGGGCTCTGCTTCCTATGGCTATCGGTTCATCTCGCACGGAAGCTAGTAATGCAGAAATCCGTCGCAGGCCCACGAGCGCACCGCCGTCATTTCCTCGCGCAGTCGCCGTGTTCGTGAGTACGCACATGCACTTGAAAGTGTTGGACAGAGCGAGCATTCATTTCTTTTTAAGTATCGCAATTGAGTCATTTGAGTGCGGCAAAAGCAGTGGTGCAGCGTGTCTTCTCGTAAGATCTCGCAGCTGCTTGGAAGTATGTCCATCGTTTAAGACGACAGAAAACTAGCGTCAGCGGTGCGTCAGTGGGAAGTCGGTGAAGTCGCCATTGGAGCCCCAAGCCAGTAATTACGACACGCAAATCACTCGCACACATTGCAGCTGTACCACCATGCTTGGCAGAGGGACAGGATAGCTGAGTCAAGCAGAGCGCTAGACCGACAACCGAAAGGTCCCGGGTTTAAGCCCCTGTCCAGGCGAAAATTAATACACTGTCGTAACGGCTACTGTGCTGGCCACGGAAGCACTACAGAAACGAGTGAGGCCATGGCGTTTTCTGCCGCCAGGTTGCTTTAAAAGGAGCAGTTTCACTTGTAGAGAGACGCTGCTGCGACGGGCAGTCGTGGCCGAGTGGTTAAGGCGTCTGACTAGAAATCAGATTCCCTCTGGGAGCGTAGTTTCGAGTCCTACCGACTGCGTTTCGTTTTTGTGTCAAGACGCGAAGAGCGTCTCCAACGGAACCGTGAAATGGGCAAACACGTGGGAAACATTGCATTCGAGACGCTTGTGAATTTTCCAGTTGGCAAGTGAGTGTCGACAAAACACGAAGCTCCTCTGCTTCAACGTATGAGACGTAAAAGCTGCTGCAATTTGATTTTCATCGTGTGTCAGCTTTCTTCGATAGACAGTTACGAGCCCAGCGTGATGAGTTCGTAGAGAGCATTCAGAGGACGTTTAATTAGTAACAGCTCCATGCAATGATTGCCCAACAGTAAACGACATGAGGCAGTGTGTCCGTAGCATAGTGGGAAGTGACGTGGAGATAAGATGAGCCCGGATAGCTCAGTCGGTAGAGCATTAGGCTTTTAACCTAAGGGTCCAGGGTTCAAGTCCCTGTCCGGGCGGAAATTTTAATACTTTGGTAGCGGCTCGCCTACAAGCGGTGAAAGCACTACGGAAAAAAATGCAGCTACGCCGTTCCCTGGCAATGCAGTGCTCTAAACGGCAGCAGGTGCACGTGTCGGGAGAATCTTGTGCTAGCGGCAGTCGTGGCCGAGTGGTTAAGGCGTCTGACTCGAAATCAGATTCCCTCTGGGAGCGTAGGTTCGAATCCTACCGGCTGCGTGCGATTTTGCGTACAAACGAGCAGAAAGTTTCGCGCACATGTGACATGCATGGGTGAATGCCAATGCAAACCAGTGCCACCTCTCTCAGCAAGACGAAAATTTATGTTTAAAGATACTGAATTTCGCGGCGGGCTCTGCTTCCTATGGCTATCGGTTCATCTCGCACGGAAGCTAGTAATGCAGAAATCCGTCGCAGGCCCACGAGCGCACCGCCGTCATTTCCTCGCGCAGTCGCCGTGTTCGTGAGTACGCACATGCACTTGAAAGTGTTGGACAGAGCGAGCATTCATTTCTTTTTAAGTATCGCAATTGAGTCATTTGAGTGCGGCAAAAGCAGTGGTGCAGCGTGTCTTCTCGTAAGATCTCGCAGCTGCTTGGAAGTATGTCCATCGTTTAAGACGACAGAAAACTAGCGTCAGCGGTGCGTCAGTGGGAAGTCGGTGAAGTCGCCATTGGAGCCCCAAGCCAGTAATTACGACACGCAAATCACTCGCACACATTGCAGCTGTACCACCATGCTTGGCAGAGGGACAGGATAGCTGAGTCAAGCAGAGCGCTAGACCGACAACCGAAAGGTCCCGGGTTTAAGCCCCTGTCCAGGCGAAAATTAATACACTGTCGTAACGGCTACTGTGCTGGCCACGGAAGCACTACAGAAACGAGTGAGGCCATGGCGTTTTCTGCCGCCAGGTTGCTTTAAAAGGAGCAGTTTCACTTGTAGAGAGACGCTGCTGCGACGGGCAGTCGTGGCCGAGTGGTTAAGGCGTCTGACTAGAAATCAGATTCCCTCTGGGAGCGTAGGTTCGAGTCCTACCGACTGCGTTTCGTTTTTGTGTCAAGACGCGAAGAGCGTCTCCAACGGAACCGTGAAATGGGCAAACACGTGGGAAACATTGCATTCGAGACGCTTGTGAATTTTCCAGTTGGCAAGTGAGTGTCGACAAAACACGAAGCTCCTCTGCTTCAACGTATGAGACGTAAAAGCTGCTGCAATTTGATTTTCATCGTGTGTCAGCTTTCTTCGATAGACAGTTACGAGCCCAGCGTGATGAGTTCGTAGAGAGCATTCAGAGGACGTTTAATTAGTAACAGCTCCATGCAATGATTGCCCAACAGTAAACGACATGAGGCAGTGTGTCCGTAGCATAGTGGGAAGTGACGTGGAGATAACATGAGCCCGGATAGCTCCGTCGGTAGAGCATTAGGCTTTTAACCTAAGGGTCCAGGGTTCAAGTCCCTGTCCGGGCGGAAATTTTAATACTTTGGTAGCGGCTCGCCTACAAGCGGTGAAAGCACTACGGAAAAAAATGCAGCTACGCCGTTCCCTGGCACTGCAGTGCTCTAAACGGCAGCAGGTGCACGTGTCGGGAGAATCTTGTGCTAGCGGCAGTCGTGGCCGAGTGGTTAAGGCGTCTGACTCGAAATCAGATTCCCTCTGGGAGCGTAGGTTCGAATCCTACCGGCTGCGTGCGATTTTGCGTACAAACGAGCAGAAAGTTTCGCGCACATGTGACATGCATGGGTGAATGCCAATGCAAACCAGTGCCACCTCTCTCAGCAAGACGAAAATTTATGTTTAAAGATACTGAATTTCGCGGCGGGCTCTGCTTCCTATGGCTATCGGTTCATCTCGCACGGAAGCTAGTAATGCAGAAATCCGTCGCAGGCCCACGAGCGCACCGCCGTCATTTCCTCGCGCAGTCGCCGTGTTCGTGAGTACGCACATGCACTTGAAAGTGTTGGACAGAGCGAGCATTCATTTCTTTTTAAGTATCGCAATTGAGTCATTTGAGTGCGGCAAAAGCAGTGGTGCAGCGTGTCTTCTCGTAAGATCTCGCAGCTGCTTGGAAGTATGTCCATCGTTTAAGACGACAGAAAACTAGCGTCAGCGGTGCGTCAGTGGGAAGTCGGTGAAGTCGCCATTGGAGCCCCAAGCCAGTAATTACGACACGCAAATCACTCGCACACATTGCAGCTGTACCACCATGCTTGGCAGAGGGACAGGATAGCTGAGTCAAGCAGAGCGCTAGACCGACAACCGAAAGGTCCCGGGTTTAAGCCCCTGTCCAGGCGAAAATTAATACACTGTCGTAACGGCTACTGTGCTGGCCACGGAAGCACTACAGAAACGAGTGAGGCCATGGCGTTTTCTGCCGCCAGGTTGCTTTAAAAGGAGCAGTTTCACTTGTAGAGAGACGCTGCTGCGACGGGCAGTCGTGGCCGAGTGGTTAAGGCGTCTGACTAGAAATCAGATTCCCTCTGGGAGCGTAGGTTCGAGTCCTACCGACTGCGTTTCGTTTTTGTGTCAAGACGCGAAGAGCGTCTCCAACGGAACCGTGAAATGGGCAAACACGTGGGAAACATTGCATTCGAGACGCTTGTGAATTTTCCAGTTGGCAAGTGAGTGTCGACAAAACACGAAGCTCCTCTGCTTCAACGTATGAGACGTAAAAGCTGCTGCAATTTGATTTTCATCGTGTGTCAGCTTTCTTCGATAGACAGTTACGAGCCCAGCGTGATGAGTTCGTAGAGAGCATTCAGAGGACGTTTAATTAGTAACAGCTCCATGCAATGATTGCCCAACAGTAAACGACATGAGGCAGTGTGTCCGTAGCATAGTGGGAAGTGACGTGGAGATAACATGAGCCCGGATAGCTCCGTCGGTAGAGCATTAGGCTTTTAACCTAAGGGTCCAGGGTTCAAGTCCCTGTCCGGGCGGAAATTTTAATACTTTGGTAGCGGCTCGCCTACAAGCGGTGAAAGCACTACGGAAAAAAATGCAGCTACGCCGTTCCCTGGCACTGCAGTGCTCTAAACGGCAGCAGGTGCACGTGTCGGGAGAATCTTGTGCTAGCGGCAGTCGTGGCCGAGTGGTTAAGGCGTCTGACTCGAAATCAGATTCCCTCTGGGAGCGTAGGTTCGAATCCTACCGGCTGCGTGCGATTTTGCGTACAAACGAGCAGAAAGTTTCGCGCACATGTGACATGCATGGGTGAATGCCAATGCAAACCAGTGCCACCTCTCTCAGCAAGACGAAAATTTATGTTTAAAGATACTGAATTTCGCGGCGGGCTCTGCTTCCTATGGCTATCGGTTCATCTCGCACGGAAGCTAGTAATGCAGAAATCCGTCGCAGGCCCACGAGCGCACCGCCGTCATTTCCTCGCGCAGTCGCCGTGTTCGTGAGTACGCACATGCACTTGAAAGTGTTGGACAGAGCGAGCATTCATTTCTTTTTAAGTATCGCAATTGAGTCATTTGAGTGCGGCAAAAGCAGTGGTGCAGCGTGTCTTCTCGTAAGATCTCGCAGCTGCTTGGAAGTATGTCCATCGTTTAAGACGACAGAAAACTAGCGTCAGCGGTGCGTCAGTGGGAAGTCGGTGAAGTCGCCATTGGAGCCCCAAGCCAGTAATTACGACACGCAAATCACTCGCACACATTGCAGCTGTACCACCATGCTTGGCAGAGGGACAGGATAGCTGAGTCAAGCAGAGCGCTAGACCGACAACCGAAAGGTCCCGGGTTTAAGCCCCTGTCCAGGCGAAAATTAATACACTGTCGTAACGGCTACTGTGCTGGCCACGGAAGCACTACAGAAACGAGTGAGGCCATGGCGTTTTCTGCCGCCAGGTTGCTTTAAAAGGAGCAGTTTCACTTGTAGAGAGACGCTGCTGCGACGGGCAGTCGTGGCCGAGTGGTTAAGGCGTCTGACTAGAAATCAGATTCCCTCTGGGAGCGTAGGTTCGAGTCCTACCGACTGCGTTTCGTTTTTGTGTCAAGACGCGAAGAGCGTCTCCAACGGAACCGTGAAATGGGCAAACACGTGGGAAACATTGCATTCGAGACGCTTGTGAATTTTCCAGTTGGCAAGTGAGTGTCGACAAAACACGAAGCTCCTCTGCTTCAACGTATGAGACGTAAAAGCTGCTGCAATTTGATTTTCATCGTGTGTCAGCTTTCTTCGATAGACAGTTACGAGCCCAGCGTGATGAGTTCGTAGAGAGCATTCAGAGGACGTTTAATTAGTAACAGCTCCATGCAATGATTGTCCAACAGTAAACGACATGAGGCAGTGTGTCCGTAGCATAGTGGGAAGTGACGTGGAGATAACATGAGCCCGGATAGCTCAGTCGGTAGAGCATTAGGCTTTTAACCTAAGGGTCCAGGGTTCAAGTCCCTGTCCGGGCGGAAATTTTAATACTTTGGTAGCGGCTCGCCTACAAGCGGTGAAAGCACTACGGAAAAAAATGCAGCTACGCCGTTCCCTGGCAATGCAGTGCTCTAAACGGCAGCAGGTGCACGTGTCGGGAGAATCTTGTGCTAGCGGCAGTCGTGGCCGAGTGGTTAAGGCGTCTGACTCGAAATCAGATTCCCTCTGGGAGCGTAGGTTCGAATCCTACCGGCTGCGTGCGATTTTGCGTACAAACGAGCAGAAAGTTTCGCGCACATGTGACATGCATGGGTGAATGCCAATGCAAACCAGTGCCACCTCTCTCAGCAAGACGAAAATTTATGTTTAAAGATACTGAATTTCGCGGCGGGCTCTGCTTCCTATGGCTATCGGTTCATCTCGCACGGAAGCTAGTAATGCAGAAATCCGTCGCAGGCCCACGAGCGCACCGCCGTCATTTCCTCGCGCAGTCGCCGTGTTCGTGAGTACGCACATGCACTTGAAAGTGTTGGACAGAGCGAGCATTCATTTCTTTTTAAGTATCGCAATTGAGTCATTTGAGTGCGGCAAAAGCAGTGGTGCAGCGTGTCTTCTCGTAAGATCTCGCAGCTGCTTGGAAGTATGTCCATCGTTTAAGACG
Organism: Schistocerca gregaria; assembly: GCF_023897955.1. Lineage (NCBI taxonomy): Eukaryota > Metazoa > Arthropoda > Insecta > Orthoptera > Acrididae > Schistocerca > Schistocerca gregaria. The sequence goes on from NC_064922.1 coordinate 589,135,363, forward strand.
ACAGAAAACTAGCGTCAGCGGTGCGTCAGTGGGAAGTCGGTGAAGTCGCCATTGGAGCCCCAAGCCAGTAATTACGACACGCAAATCACTCGCACACATTGCAGCTGTACCACCATGCTTGGCAGAGGGACAGGATAGCTAAGTCAAGCAGAGCGCTAGACCGACAACCGAAAGGTCCCGGGTTTAAGCCCCTGTCCAGGCGAAAATTAATACACTGTCGTAACGGCTACTGTGCTGGCCACGGAAGCACTACAGAAACGAGTGAGGCCATGGCGTTTTCTGCCGCCAGGTTGCTTTAAAAGGAGCAGTTTCACTTGTAGAGAGACGCTGCTGCGACGGGCACTCGTGGCCGAGTGGTTAAGGCGTCTGACTAGAAATCAGATTCCCTCTGGGAGCGTAGGTTCGAGTCCTACCGACTGCGTTTCGTTTTTGTGTCAAGACGCGAAGAGCGTCTCCAACGGAACCGTGAAATGGGCAAACACGTGGGAAACATTGCATTCGAGACGCTTGTGAATTTTCCAGTTGGCAAGTGAGTGTCGACAAAACACGAAGCTCCTCTGCTTCAACGTATGAGACGTAAAAGCTGCTGCAATTTGATTTTCATCGTGTGTCAGCTTTCTTCGATAGACAGTTACGAGCCCAGCGTGATGAGTTCGTAGAGAGCATTCAGAGGACGTTTAATTAGTAACAGCTCCATGCAATGATTGCCCAACAGTAAACGACATGAGGCAGTGTGTCCGTAGCATAGTGGGAAGTGACGTGGAGATAACATGAGCCCGGATAGCTCAGTCGGTAGAGCATTAGGCTTTTAACCTAAGGGTCCAGGGTTCAAGTCCCTGTCCGGGCGGAAATTTTAATACTTTGGTAGCGGCTCGCCTACAAGCGGTGAAAGCACTACGGAAAAAAATGCAGCTACGCCGTTCCCTGGCAATGCAGTGCTCTAAACGGCAGCAGGTGCACGTGTCGGGAGAATCTTGTGCTAGCGGCAGTCGTGGCCGAGTGGTTAAGGCGTCTGACTCGAAATCAGATTCCCTCTGGGAGCGTAGGTTCGAATCCTACCGGCTGCGTGCGATTTTGCGTACAAACGAGCAGAAAGTTTCGCGCACATGTGACATGCATGGGTGAATGCCAATGCAAACCAGTGCCACCTCTCTCAGCAAGACGAAAATTTATGTTTAAAGATACTGAATTTCGCGGCGGGCTCTGCTTCCTATGGCTATCGGTTCATCTCACACGGAAGCTAGTAATGCAGAAATCCGTCGCAGGCCCACGAGCGCACCGCCGTCATTTCCTCGCGCAGTCGCCGTGTTCGTGAGTACGCACATGCACTTGAAAGTGTTGGACAGAGCGAGCATTCATTTCTTTTTAAGTATCGCAATTGAGTCATTTGAGTGCGGCAAAAGCAGTGGTGCAGCGTGTCTTCTCGTAAGATCTCGCAGCTGCTTGGAAGTATGTCCATCGTTTAAGACGACAGAAAACTAGCGTCAGCGGTGCGTCAGTGGGAAGTCGGTGAAGTCGCCATTGGAGCCCCAAGCCAGTAATTACGACACGCAAATCACTCGCACACATTGCAGCTGTACCACCATGCTTGGCAGAGGGACAGGATAGCTAAGTCAAGCAGAGCGCTAGACCGACAACCGAAAGGTCCCGGGTTTAAGCCCCTGTCCAGGCGAAAATTAATACACTGTCGTAACGGCTACTGTGCTGGCCACGGAAGCACTACAGAAACGAGTGAGGCCATGGCGTTTTCTGCCGCCAGGTTGCTTTAAAAGGAGCAGTTTCACTTGTAGAGAGACGCTGCTGCGACGGGCACTCGTGGCCGAGTGGTTAAGGCGTCTGACTAGAAATCAGATTCCCTCTGGGAGCGTAGGTTCGAGTCCTACCGACTGCGTTTCGTTTTTGTGTCAAGACGCGAAGAGCGTCTCCAACGGAACCGTGAAATGGGCAAACACGTGGGAAACATTGCATTCGAGACGCTTGTGAATTTTCCAGTTGGCAAGTGAGTGTCGACAAAACACGAAGCTCCTCTGCTTCAACGTATGAGACGTAAAAGCTGCTGCAATTTGATTTTCATCGTGTGTCAGCTTTCTTCGATAGACAGTTACGAGCCCAGCGTGATGAGTTCGTAGAGAGCATTCAGAGGACGTTTAATTAGTAACAGCTCCATGCAATGATTGCCCAACAGTAAACGACATGAGGCAGTGTGTCCGTAGCATAGTGGGAAGTGACGTGGAGATAACATGAGCCCGGATAGCTCAGTCGGTAGAGCATTAGGCTTTTAACCTAAGGGTCCAGGGTTCAAGTCCCTGTCCGGGCGGAAATTTTAATACTTTGGTAGCGGCTCGCCTACAAGCGGTGAAAGCACTACGGAAAAAAATGCAGCTACGCCGTTCCCTGGCAATGCAGTGCTCTAAACGGCAGCAGGTGCACGTGTCGGGAGAATCTTGTGCTAGCGGCAGTCGTGGCCGAGTGGTTAAGGCGTCTGACTCGAAATCAGATTCCCTCTGGGAGCGTAGGTTCGAATCCTACCGGCTGCGTGCGATTTTGCGTACAAACGAGCAGAAAGTTTCGCGCACATGTGACATGCATGGGTGAATGCCAATGCAAACCAGTGCCACCTCTCTCAGCAAGACGAAAATTTTGTTTAAAGATACTGAATTTCGCGGCGGGCTCTGCTTCCTATGGCTATCGGTTCATCTCGCACGGAAGCTAGTAATGCAGAAATCCGTCGCAGGCCCACGAGCGCACCGCCGTCATTTCCTCGCGCAGTCGCCGTGTTCGTGAGTACGCACATGCACTTGAAAGTGTTGGACAGAGCGAGCATTCATTTCTTTTTAAGTATCGCAATTGAGTCATTTGAGTGCGGCAAAAGCAGTGGTGCAGCGTGTCTTCTCGTAAGATCTCGCAGCTGCTTGGAAGTATGTCCATCGTTTAAGACGACAGAAAACTAGCGTCAGCGGTGCGTCAGTGGGAAGTCGGTGAAGTCGCCATTGGAGCCCCAAGCCAGTAATTACGACACGCAAATCACTCGCACACATTGCAGCTGTACCACCATGCTTGGCAGAGGGACAGGATAGCTAAGTCAAGCAGAGCGCTAGACCGACAACCGAAAGGTCCCGGGTTTAAGCCCCTGTCCAGGCGAAAATTAATACACTGTCGTAACGGCTACTGTGCTGGCCACGGAAGCACTACAGAAACGAGTGAGGCCATGGCGTTTTCTGCCGCCAGGTTGCTTTAAAAGGAGCAGTTTCACTTGTAGAGAGACGCTGCTGCGACGGGCAGTCGTGGCCGAGTGGTTAAGGCGTCTGACTAGAAATCAGATTCCCTCTGGGAGCGTAGGTTCGAGTCCTACCGACTGCGTTTCGTTTTTGTGTCAAGACGCGAAGAGCGTCTCCAACGGAACCGTGAAATGGGCAAACACGTGGGAAACATTGCATTCGAGACGCTTGTGAATTTTCCAGTTGGCAAGTGAGTGTCGACAAAACACGAAGCTCCTCTGCTTCAACGTATGAGACGTAAAAGCTGCTGCAATTTGATTTTCATCGTGTGTCAGCTTTCTTCGATAGACAGTTACGAGCCCAGCGTGATGAGTTCGTAGAGAGCATTCAGAGGACGTTTAATTAGTAACAGCTCCATGCAATGATTGCCCAACAGTAAACGACATGAGGCAGTGTGTCCGTAGCATAGTGGGAAGTGACGTGGAGATAAGATGAGCCCGGATAGCTCAGTCGGTAGAGCATTAGGCTTTTAACCTAAGGGTCCAGGGTTCAAGTCCCTGTCCGGGCGGAAATTTTAATACTTTGGTAGCGGCTCGCCTACAAGCGGTGAAAGCACTACGGAAAAAAATGCAGCTACGCCGTTCCCTGGCAATGCAGTGCTCTAAACGGCACCAGGTGCACGTGTCGGGAGAATCTTGTGCTAGCGGCAGTCGTGGCCGAGTGGTTAAGGCGTCTGACTCGAAATCAGATTCCCTCTGGGAGCGTAGGTTCGAATCCTACCGGCTGCGTGCGATTTTGCGTACAAACGAGCAGAAAGTTTCGCGCACATGTGACATGCATGGGTGATTGCCAATGCAAACCAGTGCCACCTCTCTCAGCAAGACGAAAATTTATGTTTAAAGATACTGAATTTCGCGGCGGGCTCTGCTTCCTATGGCTATCGGTTCATCTCGCACGGAAGCTAGTAATGCAGAAATCCGTCGCAGGCCCACGAGCGCACCGCCGTCATTTCCTCGCGCAGTCGCCGTGTTCGTGAGTACGCACATGCACTTGAAAGTGTTGGACAGAGCGAGCATTCATTTCTTTTTAAGTATCGCAATTGAGTCATTTGAGTGCGGCAAAAGCAGTGGTGCAGCGTGTCTTCTCGTAAGATCTCGCAGCTGCTTGGAAGTATGTCCATCGTTTAAGACGACAGAAAACTAGCGTCAGCGGTGCGTCAGTGGGAAGTCGGTGAAGTCGCCATTGGAGCCCCAAGCCAGTAATTACGACACGCAAATCACTCGCACACATTGCAGCTGTACCACCATGCTTGGCAGAGGGACAGGATAGCTGAGTCAAGCAGAGCGCTAGACCGACAACCGAAAGGTCCCGGGTTTAAGCCCCTGTCCAGGCGAAAATTAATACACTGTCGTAACGGCTACTGTGCTGGCCACGGAAGCACTACAGAAACGAGTGAGGCCATGGCGTTTTCTGCCGCCAGGTTGCTTTAAAAGGAGCAGTTTCACTTGTAGAGAGACGCTGCTGCGACGGGCAGTCGTGGCCGAGTGGTTAAGGCGTCTGACTAGAAATCAGATTCCCTCTGGGAGCGTAGTTTCGAGTCCTACCGACTGCGTTTCGTTTTTGTGTCAAGACGCGAAGAGCGTCTCCAACGGAACCGTGAAATGGGCAAACACGTGGGAAACATTGCATTCGAGACGCTTGTGAATTTTCCAGTTGGCAAGTGAGTGTCGACAAAACACGAAGCTCCTCTGCTTCAACGTATGAGACGTAAAAGCTGCTGCAATTTGATTTTCATCGTGTGTCAGCTTTCTTCGATAGACAGTTACGAGCCCAGCGTGATGAGTTCGTAGAGAGCATTCAGAGGACATTTAATTAGTAACAGCTCCATGCAATGATTGCCCAACAGTAAACGACATGAGGCAGTGTGTCCGTAGCATAGTGGGAAGTGACGTGGAGATAACATGAGCCCGGATAGCTCCGTCGGTAGAGCATTAGGCTTTTAACCTAAGGGTCCAGGGTTCAAGTCCCTGTCCGGGCGGAAATTTTAATACTTTGGTAGCGGCTCGCCTACAAGCGGTGAAAGCACTACGGAAAAAAATGCAGCTACGCCGTTCCCTGGCACTGCAGTGCTCTAAACGGCAGCAGGTGCACGTGTCGGGAGAATCTTGTGCTAGCGGCAGTCGTGGCCGAGTGGTTAAGGCGTCTGACTCGAAATCAGATTCCCTCTGGGAGCGTAGGTTCGAATCCTACCGGCTGCGTGCGATTTTGCGTACAAACGAGCAGAAAGTTTCGCGCACATGTGACATGCATGGGTGAATGCCAATGCAAACCAGTGCCACCTCTCTCAGCAAGACGAAGATTTATGTTTAAAGATACTAAATTTCGCGGCGGGCTCTGCTTCCTATGGCTATCGGTTCATCTCGCACGGAAGCTAGTAATGCAGAAATCCGTCGCAGGCCCACGAGCGCACCGCCGTCATTTCCTCGCGCAGTCGCCGTGTTCGTGAGTACGCACATGTACTTGAAAGTGTTGGACAGAGCGAGCATTCATTTCTTTTTAAGTATCGCAATTGAGTCATTTGAGTGCGGCAAAAGCAGTGGTGCAGCGTGTCTTCTCGTAAGATCTCGCAGCTGCTTGGAAGTATGTCCATCGTTTAAGACGACAGAAAACTAGCGTCAGCGGTGCGTCAGTGGGAAGTCGGTGAAGTCGCCATTGGAGCCCCAAGCCAGTAATTACGACACGCAAATCACTCGCACACATTGCAGCTGTACCACCATGCTTGGCAGAGGGACAGGATAGCTGAGTCAAGCAGAGCGCTAGACCGACAACCGAAAGGTCCCGGGTTTAAGCCCCTGTCCAGGCGAAAATTAATACACTGTCGTAACGGCTACTGTGCTGGCCACGGAAGCACTACAGAAACGAGTGAGGCCATGGCGTTTTCTGCCGCCAGGTTGCTTTAAAAGGAGCAGTTTCACTTGTAGAGAGACGCTGCTGCGACGGGCAGTCGTGGCCGAGTGGTTAAGGCGTCTGACTAGAAATCAGATTCCCTCTGGGAGCGTAGGTTCGAGTCCTACCGACTGCGTTTCGTTTTTGTGTCAAGACGCGAAGAGCGTCTCCAACGGAACCGTGAAATGGGCAAACACGTGGGAAACATTGCATTCGAGACGCTTGTGAATTTTCCAGTTGGCAAGTGAGTGTCGACAAAACACGAAGCTCCTCTGCTTCAACGTATGAGACGTAAAAGCTGCTGCAATTTGATTTTCATCGTGTGTCAGCTTTCTTCGATAGACAGTTACGAGCCCAGCGTGATGAGTTCGTAGAGAGCATTCAGAGGACGTTTAATTAGTAACAGCTCCATGCAATGATTGCCCAACAGTAAACGACATGAGGCAGTGTGTCCGTAGGATAGTGGGAAGTGACGTGGAGATAACATGAGCCCGGATAGCTCCGTCGGTAGAGCATTAGGCTTTTAACCTAAGGGTCCAGGGTTCAAGTCCCTGTCCGGGCGGAAATTTTAATACTTTGGTAGCGGCTCGCCTACAAGCGGTGAAAGCACTACGGAAAAAAATGCAGCTACGCCGTTCCCTGGCACTGCAGTGCTCTAAACGGCAGCAGGTGCACGTGTCGGGAGAATCTTGTGCTAGCGGCAGTCGTGGCCGAGTGGTTAAGGCGTCTGACTCGAAATCAGATTCCCTCTGGGAGCGTAGGTTCGAATCCTACCGGCTGCGTGCGATTTTGCGTACAAACGAGCAGAAAGTTTCGCGCACATGTGACATGCATGGGTGAATGCCAATGCAAACCAGTGCCACCTCTCTCAGCAAGACGAAGATTTATGTTTAAAGATACTAAATTTCGCGGCGGGCTCTGCTTCCTATGGCTATCGGTTCATCTCGCACGGAAGCTAGTAATGCAGAAATCCGTCGCAGGCCCACGAGCGCACCGCCGTCATTTCCTCGCGCAGTCGCCGTGTTCGTGAGTACGCACATGTACTTGAAAGTGTTGGACAGAGCGAGCATTCATTTCTTTTCAAGTATCGCAATTGAGTCATTTGAGTGCGGCAAAAGCAGTGGTGCAGCGTGTCTTCTCGTAAGATCTCGCAGCTGCTTGGAAGTATGTCCATCGTTTAAGACGACAGAAAACTAGCGTCAGCGGTGCGTCAGTGGGAAGTCGGTGAAGTCGCCATTGGAGCCCCAAGCCAGTAATTACGACACGCAAATCACTCGCACACATTGCAGCTGTACCACCATGCTTGGCAGAGGGACAGGATAGCTGAGTCAAGCAGAGCGCTAGACCGACAACCGAAAGGTCCCGGGTTTAAGCCCCTGTCCAGGCGAAAATTAATACACTGTCGTAACGGCTACTGTGCTGGCCACGGAAGCACTACAGAAACGAGTGAGGCCATGGCGTTTTCTGCCGCCAGGTTGCTTTAAAAGGAGCAGTTTCACTTGTAGAGAGACGCTGCTGCGACGGGCAGTCGTGGCCGAGTGGTTAAGGCGTCTGACTAGAAATCAGATTCCCTCTGGGAGCGTAGGTTCGAGTCCTACCGACTGCGTTTCGTTTTTGTGTCAAGACGCGAAGAGCGTCTCCAACGGAACCGTGAAATGGGCAAACACGTGGGAAACATTGCATTCGAGACGCTTGTGAATTTTCCAGTTGGCAAGTGAGTGTCGACAAAACACGAAGCTCCTCTGCTTCAACGTATGAGACGTAAAAGCTGCTGCAATTTGATTTTCATCGTGTGTCAGCTTTCTTCGATAGACAGTTACGAGCCCAGCGTGATGAGTTCGTAGAGAGCATTCAGAGGACGTTTAATTAGTAACAGCTCCATGCAATGATTGCCCAACAGTAAACGACATGAGGCAGTGTGTCCGTAGCATAGTGGGAAGTGACGTGGAGATAACATGAGCCCGGATAGCTCCGTCGGTAGAGCATTAGGCTTTTAACCTAAGGGTCCAGGGTTCAAGTCCCTGTCCGGGCGGAAATTTTAATACTTTGGTAGCGGCTCGCCTACAAGCGGTGAAAGCACTACGGAAAAAAATGCAGCTACGCCGTTCCCTGGCACTGCAGTGCTCTAAACGGCAGCAGGTGCACGTGTCGGGAGAATCTTGTGCTAGCGGCAGTCGTGGCCGAGTGGTTAAGGCGTCTGACTCGAAATCAGATTCCCTCTGGGAGCGTAGGTTCGAATCCTACCGGCTGCGTGCGATTTTGCGTACAAACGAGCAGAAAGTTTCGCGCACATGTGACATGCATGGGTGAATGCCAATGCAAACCAGTGCCACCTCTCTCAGCAAGACGAAGATTTATGTTTAAAGATACTAAATTTCGCGGCGGGCTCTGCTTCCTATGGCTATCGGTTCATCTCGCACGGAAGCTAGTAATGCAGAAATCCGTCGCAGGCCCACGAGCGCACCGCCGTCATTTCCTCGCGCAGTCGCCGTGTTCGTGAGTACGCACATGTACTTGAAAGTGTTGGACAGAGCGAGCATTCATTTCTTTTCAAGTATCGCAATTGAGTCATTTGAGTGCGGCAAAAGCAGTGGTGCAGCGTGTCTTCTCGTAAGATCTCGCAGCTGCTTGGAAGTATGTCCATCGTTTAAGACGACAGAAAACTAGCGTCAGCGGTGCGTCAGTGGGAAGTCGGTGAAGTCGCCATTGGAGCCCCAAGCCAGTAATTACGACACGCAAATCACTCGCACACATTGCAGCTGTACCACCATGCTTGGCAGAGGGACAGGATAGCTGAGTCAAGCAGAGCGCTAGACCGACAACCGAAAGGTCCCGGGTTTAAGCCCCTGTCCAGGCGAAAATTAATACACTGTCGTAACGGCTACTGTGCTGGCCACGGAAGCACTACAGAAACGAGTGAGGCCATGGCGTTTTCTGCCGCCAGGTTGCTTTAAAAGGAGCAGTTTCACTTGTAGAGAGACGCTGCTGCGACGGGCAGTCGTGGCCGAGTGGTTAAGGCGTCTGACTAGAAATCAGATTCCCTCTGGGAGCGTAGTTTCGAGTCCTACCGACTGCGTTTCGTTTTTGTGTCAAGACGCGAAGAGCGTCTCCAACGGAACCGTGAAATGGGCAAACACGTGGGAAACATTGCATTCGAGACGCTTGTGAATTTTCCAGTTGGCAAGTGAGTGTCGACAAAACACGAAGCTCCTCTGCTTCAACGTATGAGACGTAAAAGCTGCTGCAATTTGATTTTCATCGTGTGTCAGCTTTCTTCGATAGACAGTTACGAGCCCAGCGTGATGAGTTCGTAGAGAGCATTCAGAGGACATTTAATTAGTAACAGCTCCATGCAATGATTGCCCAACAGTAAACGACATGAGGCAGTGTGTCCGTAGCATAGTGGGAAGTGACGTGGAGATAACATGAGCCCGGATAGCTCCGTCGGTAGAGCATTAGGCTTTTAACCTAAGGGTCCAGGGTTCAAGTCCCTGTCCGGGCGGAAATTTTAATACTTTGGTAGCGGCTCGCCTACAAGCGGTGAAAGCACTACGGAAAAAAATGCAGCTACGCCGTTCCCTGGCACTGCAGTGCTCTAAACGGCAGCAGGTGCACGTGTCGGGAGAATCTTGTGCTAGCGGCAGTCGTGGCCGAGTGGTTAAGGCGTCTGACTCGAAATCAGATTCCCTCTGGGAGCGTAGGTTCGAATCCTACCGGCTGCGTGCGATTTTGCGTACAAACGAGCAGAAAGTTTCGCGCACATGTGACATGCATGGGTGAATGCCAATGCAAACCAGTGCCACCTCTCTCAGCAAGACGAAGATTTATGTTTAAAGATACTAAATTTCGCGGCGGGCTCTGCTTCCTATGGCTATCGGTTCATCTCGCACGGAAGCTAGTAATGCAGAAATCCGTCGCAGGCCCACGAGCGCACCGCCGTCATTTCCTCGCGCAGTCGCCGTGTTCGTGAGTACGCACATGTACTTGAAAGTGTTGGACAGAGCGAGCATTCATTTCTTTTTAAGTATCGCAATTGAGTCATTTGAGTGCGGCAAAAGCAGTGGTGCAGCGTGTCTTCTCGTAAGATCTCGCAGCTGCTTGGAAGTATGTCCATCGTTTAAGACGACAGAAAACTAGCGTCAGCGGTGCGTCAGTGGGAAGTCGGTGAAGTCGCCATTGGAGCCCCAAGCCAGTAATTACGACACGCAAATCACTCGCACACATTGCAGCTGTACCACCATGCTTGGCAGAGGGACAGGATAGCTGAGTCAAGCAGAGCGCTAGACCGACAACCGAAAGGTCCCGGGTTTAAGCCCCTGTCCAGGCGAAAATTAATACACTGTCGTAACGGCTACTGTGCTGGCCACGGAAGCACTACAGAAACGAGTGAGGCCATGGCGTTTTCTGCCGCCAGGTTGCTTTAAAAGGAGCAGTTTCACTTGTAGAGAGACGCTGCTGCGACGGGCAGTCGTGGCCGAGTGGTTAAGGCGTCTGACTAGAAATCAGATTCCCTCTGGGAGCGTAGGTTCGAGTCCTACCGACTGCGTTTCGTTTTTGTGTCAAGACGCGAAGAGCGTCTCCAACGGAACCGTGAAATGGGCAAACACGTGGGAAACATTGCATTCGAGACGCTTGTGAATTTTCCAGTTGGCAAGTGAGTGTCGACAAAACACGAAGCTCCTCTGCTTCAACGTATGAGACGTAAAAGCTGCTGCAATTTGATTTTCATCGTGTGTCAGCTTTCTTCGATAGACAGTTACGAGCCCAGCGTGATGAGTTCGTAGAGAGCATTCAGAGGACGTTTAATTAGTAACAGCTCCATGCAATGATTGCCCAACAGTAAACGACATGAGGCAGTGTGTCCGTAGGATAGTGGGAAGTGACGTGGAGATAACATGAGCCCGGATAGCTCCGTCGGTAGAGCATTAGGCTTTTAACCTAAGGGTCCAGGGTTCAAGTCCCTGTCCGGGCGGAAATTTTAATACTTTGGTAGCGGCTCGCCTACAAGCGGTGAAAGCACTACGGAAAAAAATGCAGCTACGCCGTTCCCTGGCACTGCAGTGCTCTAAACGGCAGCAGGTGCACGTGTCGGGAGAATCTTGTGCTAGCGGCAGTCGTGGCCGAGTGGTTAAGGCGTCTGACTCGAAATCAGATTCCCTCTGGGAGCGTAGGTTCGAATCCTACCGGCTGCGTGCGATTTTGCGTACAAACGAGCAGAAAGTTTCGCGCACATGTGACATGCATGGGTGAATGCCAATGCAAACCAGTGCCACCTCTCTCAGCAAGACGAAGATTTATGTTTAAAGATACTAAATTTCGCGGCGGGCTCTGCTTCCTATGGCTATCGGTTCATCTCGCACGGAAGCTAGTAATGCAGAAATCCGTCGCAGGCCCACGAGCGCACCGCCGTCATTTCCTCGCGCAGTCGCCGTGTTCGTGAGTACGCACATGTACTTGAAAGTGTTGGACAGAGCGAGCATTCATTTCTTTTCAAGTATCGCAATTGAGTCATTTGAGTGCGGCAAAAGCAGTGGTGCAGCGTGTCTTCTCGTAAGATCTCGCAGCTGCTTGGAAGTATGTCCATCGTTTAAGACGACAGAAAACTAGCGTCAGCGGTGCGTCAGTGGGAAGTCGGTGAAGTCGCCATTGGAGCCCCAAGCCAGTAATTACGACACGCAAATCACTCGCACACATTGCAGCTGTACCACCATGCTTGGCAGAGGGACAGGATAGCTGAGTCAAGCAGAGCGCTAGACCGACAACCGAAAGGTCCCGGGTTTAAGCCCCTGTCCAGGCGAAAATTAATACACTGTCGTAACGGCTACTGTGCTGGCCACGGAAGCACTACAGAAACGAGTGAGGCCATGGCGTTTTCTGCCGCCAGGTTGCTTTAAAAGGAGCAGTTTCACTTGTAGAGAGACGCTGCTGCGACGGGCAGTCGTGGCCGAGTGGTTAAGGCGTCTGACTAGAAATCAGATTCCCTCTGGGAGCGTAGGTTCGAGTCCTACCGACTGCGTTTCGTTTTTGTGTCAAGACGCGAAGAGCGTCTCCAACGGAACCGTGAAATGGGCAAACACGTGGGAAACATTGCATTCGAGACGCTTGTGAATTTTCCAGTTGGCAAGTGAGTGTCGACAAAACACGAAGCTCCTCTGCTTCAACGTATGAGACGTAAAAGCTGCTGCAATTTGATTTTCATCGTGTGTCAGCTTTCTTCGATAGACAGTTACGAGCCCAGCGTGATGAGTTCGTAGAGAGCATTCAGAGGACGTTTAATTAGTAACAGCTCCATGCAATGATTGCCCAACAGTAAACGACATGAGGCAGTGTGTCCGTAGCATAGTGGGAAGTGACGTGGAGATAACATGAGCCCGGATAGCTCCGTCGGTAGAGCATTAGGCTTTTAACCTAAGGGTCCAGGGTTCAAGTCCCTGTCCGGGCGGAAATTTTAATACTTTGGTAGCGGCTCGCCTACAAGCGGTGAAAGCACTACGGAAAAAAATGCAGCTACGCCGTTCCCTGGCACTGCAGTGCTCTAAACGGCAGCAGGTGCACGTGTCGGGAGAATCTTGTGCTAGCGGCAGTCGTGGCCGAGTGGTTAAGGCGTCTGACTCGAAATCAGATTCCCTCTGGGAGCGTAGGTTCGAATCCTACCGGCTGCGTGCGATTTTGCGTACAAACGAGCAGAAAGTTTCGCGCACATGTGACATGCATGGGTGAATGCCAATGCAAACCAGTGCCACCTCTCTCAGCAAGACGAAGATTTATGTTTAAAGATACTAAATTTCGCGGCGGGCTCTGCTTCCTATGGCTATCGGTTCATCTCGCACGGAAGCTAGTAATGCAGAAATCCGTCGCAGGCCCACGAGCGCACCGCCGTCATTTCCTCGCGCAGTCGCCGTGTTCGTGAGTACGCACATGTACTTGAAAGTGTTGGACAGAGCGAGCATTCATTTCTTTTCAAGTATCGCAATTGAGTCATTTGAGTGCGGCAAAAGCAGTGGTGCAGCGTGTCTTCTCGTAAGATCTCGCAGCTGCTTGGAAGTATGTCCATCGTTTAAGACGACAGAAAACTAGCGTCAGCGGTGCGTCAGTGGGAAGTCGGTGAAGTCGCCATTGGAGCCCCAAGCCAGTAATTACGACACGCAAATCACTCGCACACATTGCAGCTGTACCACCATGCTTGGCAGAGGGACAGGATAGCTGAGTCAAGCAGAGCGCTAGACCGACAACCGAAAGGTCCCGGGTTTAAGCCCCTGTCCAGGCGAAAATTAATACACTGTCGTAACGGCTACTGTGCTGGCCACGGAAGCACTACAGAAACGAGTGAGGCCATGGCGTTTTCTGCCGCCAGGTTGCTTTAAAAGGAGCAGTTTCACTTGTAGAGAGACGCTGCTGCGACGGGCAGTTGTGGCCGAGTGGTTAAGGCGTCTGACTAGAAATCAGATTCCCTCTGGGAGCGTAGGTTCGAGTCCTACCGACTGCGTTTCGTTTTTGTGTCAAGACGCGAAGAGCGTCTCCAACGGAACCGTGAAATGGGCAAACACGTGGGAAACATTGCATTCGAGACGCTTGTGAATTTTCCAGTTGGCAAGTGAGTGTCGACAAAACACGAAGCTCCTCTGCTTCAACGTATGAGACGTAAAAGCTGCTGCAATTTGATTTTCATCGTGTGTCAGCTTTCTTCGATAGACAGTTACGAGCCCAGCGTGATGAGTTCGTAGAGAGCATTCAGAGGACGTTTAATTAGTAACAGCTCCATGCAATGATTGCCCAACAGTAAACGACATGAGGCAGTGTGTCCGTAGCATAGTGGGAAGTGACGTGGAGATAACATGAGCCCGGATAGCTCCGTCGGTAGAGCATTAGGCTTTTAACCTAAGGGTCCAGGGTTCAAGTCCCTGTCCGGGCGGAAATTTTAATACTTTGGTAGCGGCTCGCCTACAAGCGGTGAAAGCACTACGGAAAAAAATGCAGCTACGCCGTTCCCTGGCACTGCAGTGCTCTAAACGGCAGCAGGTGCACGTGTCGGGAGAATCTTGTGCTAGCGGCAGTCGTGGCCGAGTGGTTAAGGCGTCTGACTCGAAATCAGATTCCCTCTGGGAGCGTAGGTTCGAATCCTACCGGCTGCGTGCGATTTTGCGTACAAACGAGCAGAAAGTTTCGCGCACATGTGACATGCATGGGTGAATGCCAATGCAAACCAGTGCCACCTCTCTCAGCAAGACGAAGATTTATGTTTAAAGATACTAAATTTCGCGGCGGGCTCTGCTTCCTATGGCTATCGGTTCATCTCGCACGGAAGCTAGTAATGCAGAAATCCGTCGCAGGCCCACGAGCGCACCGCCGTCATTTCCTCGCGCAGTCGCCGTGTTCGTGAGTACGCACATGTACTTGAAAGTGTTGGACAGAGCGAGCATTCATTTCTTTTCAAGTATCGCAATTGAGTCATTTGAGTGCGGCAAAAGCAGTGGTGCAGCGTGTCTTCTCGTAAGATCTCGCAGCTGCTTGGAAGTATGTCCATCGTTTAAGACGACAGAAAACTAGCGTCAGCGGTGCGTCAGTGGGAAGTCGGTGAAGTCGCCATTGGAGCCCCAAGCCAGTAATTACGACACGCAAATCACTCGCACACATTGCAGCTGTACCACCATGCTTGGCAGAGGGACAGGATAGCTGAGTCAAGCAGAGCGCTAGACCGACAACCGAAAGGTCCCGGGTTTAAGCCCCTGTCCAGGCGAAAATTAATACACTGTCGTAACGGCTACTGTGCTGGCCACGGAAGCACTACAGAAACGAGTGAGGCCATGGCGTTTTCTGCCGCCAGGTTGCTTTAAAAGGAGCAGTTTCACTTGTAGAGAGACGCTGCTGCGACGGGCAGTTGTGGCCGAGTGGTTAAGGCGTCTGACTAGAAATCAGATTCCCTCTGGGAGCGTAGGTTCGAGTCCTACCGACTGCGTTTCGTTTTTGTGTCAAGACGCGAAGAGCGTCTCCAACGGAACCGTGAAATGGGCAAACACGTGGGAAACATTGCATTCGAGACGCTTGTGAATTTTCCAGTTGGCAAGTGAGTGTCGACAAAACACGAAGCTCCTCTGCTTCAACGTATGAGACGTAAAAGCTGCTGCAATTTGATTTTCATCGTGTGTCAGCTTTCTTCGATAGACAGTTACGAGCCCAGCGTGATGAGTTCGTAGAGAGCATTCAGAGGACGTTTAATTAGTAACAGCTCCATGCAATGATTGCCCAACAGTAAACGACATGAGGCAGTGTGTCCGTAGCATAGTGGGAAGTGACGTGGAGATAACATGAGCCCGGATAGCTCCGTCGGTAGAGCATTAGGCTTTTAACCTAAGGGTCCAGGGTTCAAGTCCCTGTCCGGGCGGAAATTTTAATACTTTGGTAGCGGCTCGCCTACAAGCGGTGAAAGCACTACGGAAAAAAATGCAGCTACGCCGTTCCCTGGCACTGCAGTGCTCTAAACGGCAGCAGGTGCACGTGTCGGGAGAATCTTGTGCTAGCGGCAGTCGTGGCCGAGTGGTTAAGGCGTCTGACTCGAAATCAGATTCCCTCTGGGAGCGTAGGTTCGAATCCTACCGGCTGCGTGCGATTTTGCGTACAAACGAGCAGAAAGTTTCGCGCACATGTGACATGCATGGGTGAATGCCAATGCAAACCAGTGCCACCTCTCTCAGCAAGACGAAGATTTATGTTTAAAGATACTAAATTTCGCGGCGGGCTCTGCTTCCTATGGCTATCGGTTCATCTCGCACGGAAGCTAGTAATGCAGAAATCCGTCGCAGGCCCACGAGCGCACCGCCGTCATTTCCTCGCGCAGTCGCCGTGTTCGTGAGTACGCACATGTACTTGAAAGTGTTGGACAGAGCGAGCATTCATTTCTTTTCAAGTATCGCAATTGAGTCATTTGAGTGCGGCAAAAGCAGTGGTGCAGCGTGTCTTCTCGTAAGATCTCGCAGCTGCTTGGAAGTATGTCCATCGTTTAAGACGACAGAAAACTAGCGTCAGCGGTGCGTCAGTGGGAAGTCGGTGAAGTCGCCATTGGAGCCCCAAGCCAGTAATTACGACACGCAAATCACTCGCACACATTGCAGCTGTACCACCATGCTTGGCAGAGGGACAGGATAGCTGAGTCAAGCAGAGCGCTAGACCGACAACCGAAAGGTCCCGGGTTTAAGCCCCTGTCCAGGCGAAAATTAATACACTGTCGTAACGGCTACTGTGCTGGCCACGGAAGCACTACAGAAACGAGTGAGGCCATGGCGTTTTCTGCCGCCAGGTTGCTTTAAAAGGAGCAGTTTCACTTGTAGAGAGACGCTGCTGCGACGGGCAGTTGTGGCCGAGTGGTTAAGGCGTCTGACTAGAAATCAGATTCCCTCTGGGAGCGTAGGTTCGAGTCCTACCGACTGCGTTTCGTTTTTGTGTCAAGACGCGAAGAGCGTCTCCAACGGAACCGTGAAATGGGCAAACACGTGGGAAACATTGCATTCGAGACGCTTGTGAATTTTCCAGTTGGCAAGTGAGTGTCGACAAAACACGAAGCTCCTCTGCTTCAACGTATGAGACGTAAAAGCTGCTGCAATTTGATTTTCATCGTGTGTCAGCTTTCTTCGATAGACAGTTACGAGCCCAGCGTGATGAGTTCGTAGAGAGCATTCAGAGGACGTTTAATTAGTAACAGCTCCATGCAATGATTGCCCAACAGTAAACGACATGAGGCAGTGTGTCCGTAGCATAGTGGGAAGTGACGTGGAGATAACATGAGCCCGGATAGCTCCGTCGGTAGAGCATTAGGCTTTTAACCTAAGGGTCCAGGGTTCAAGTCCCTGTCCGGGCGGAAATTTTAATACTTTGGTAGCGGCTCGCCTACAAGCGGTGAAAGCACTACGGAAAAAAATGCAGCTACGCCGTTCCCTGGCACTGCAGTGCTCTAAACGGCAGCAGGTGCACGTGTCGGGAGAATCTTGTGCTAGCGGCAGTCGTGGCCGAGTGGTTAAGGCGTCTGACTCGAAATCAGATTCCCTCTGGGAGCGTAGGTTCGAATCCTACCGGCTGCGTGCGATTTTGCGTACAAACGAGCAGAAAGTTTCGCGCACATGTGACATGCATGGGTGAATGCCAATGCAAACCAGTGCCACCTCTCTCAGCAAGACGAAGATTTATGTTTAAAGATACTAAATTTCGCGGCGGGCTCTGCTTCCTATGGCTATCGGTTCATCTCGCACGGAAGCTAGTAATGCAGAAATCCGTCGCAGGCCCACGAGCGCACCGCCGTCATTTCCTCGCGCAGTCGCCGTGTTCGTGAGTACGCACATGTACTTGAAAGTGTTGGACAGAGCGAGCATTCATTTCTTTTCAAGTATCGCAATTGAGTCATTTGAGTGCGGCAAAAGCAGTGGTGCAGCGTGTCTTCTCGTAAGATCTCGCAGCTGCTTGGAAGTATGTCCATCGTTTAAGACGACAGAAAACTAGCGTCAGCGGTGCGTCAGTGGGAAGTCGGTGAAGTCGCCATTGGAGCCCCAAGCCAGTAATTACGACACGCAAATCACTCGCACACATTGCAGCTGTACCACCATGCTTGGCAGAGGGACAGGATAGCTGAGTCAAGCAGAGCGCTAGACCGACAACCGAAAGGTCCCGGGTTTAAGCCCCTGTCCAGGCGAAAATTAATACACTGTCGTAACGGCTACTGTGCTGGCCACGGAAGCACTACAGAAACGAGTGAGGCCATGGCGTTTTCTGCCGCCAGGTTGCTTTAAAAGGAGCAGTTTCACTTGTAGAGAGACGCTGCTGCGACGGGCAGTCGTGGCCGAGTGGTTAAGGCGTCTGACTAGAAATCAGATTCCCTCTGGGAGCGTAGTTTCGAGTCCTACCGACTGCGTTTCGTTTTTGTGTCAAGACGCGAAGAGCGTCTCCAACGGAACCGTGAAATGGGCAAACACGTGGGAAACATTGCATTCGAGACGCTTGTGAATTTTCCAGTTGGCAAGTGAGTGTCGACAAAACACGAAGCTCCTCTGCTTCAACGTATGAGACGTAAAAGCTGCTGCAATTTGATTTTCATCGTGTGTCAGCTTTCTTCGATAGACAGTTACGAGCCCAGCGTGATGAGTTCGTAGAGAGCATTCAGAGGACGTTTAATTAGTAACAGCTCCATGCAATGATTGCCCAACAGTAAACGACATGAGGCAGTGTGTCCGTAGGATAGTGGGAAGTGACGTGGAGATAACATCCCGGATAGCTCCGTCGGTAGAGCATTAGGCTTTTAACCTAAGGGTCCAGGGTTCAAGTCCCTGTCCGGGCGGAAATTTTAATACTTTGGTAGCGGCTCGCCTACAAGCGGTGAAAGCACTACGGAAAAAAATGCAGCTACGCCGTTCCCTGGCACTGCAGTGCTCTAAACGGCAGCAGGTGCACGTGTCGGGAGAATCTTGTGCTAGCGGCAGTCGTGGCCGAGTGGTTAAGGCGTCTGACTCGAAATCAGATTCCCTCTGGGAGCGTAGGTTCGAATCCTACCGGCTGCGTGCGATTTTGCGTACAAACGAGCAGAAAGTTTCGCGCACATGTGACATGCATGGGTGAATGCCAATGCAAACCAGTGCCACCTCTCTCAGCAAGACGAAAATGTATGTTTAAAGATACTGAATTTCGCGGCGGGCTCTGCTTCCTATGGCTATCGGTTCATCTCGCACGGAAGCTAGTAATGCAGAAATCCGTCGCAGGCCCACGAGCGCACCGCCGTCATTTCCTCGCGCAGTCGCCGTGTTCGTGAGTACGCACATGCACTTGAAAGTGTTGGACAGAGCGAGCATTCATTTCTTTTTAAGTATCGCAATTGAGTCATTTGAGTGCGGCAAAAGCAGTGGTGCAGCGTGTCTTCTCGTAAGATCTCGCAGCTGCTTGGAAGTATGTCCATCGTTTAAGACGACAGAAAACTAGCGTCAGCGGTGCGTCAGTGGGAAGTCGGTGAAGTCGCCATTGGAGCCCCAAGCCAGTAATTACGACACGCAAATCACTCGCACACATTGCAGCTGTACCACCATGCTTGGCAGAGGGACAGGATAGCTGAGTCAAGCAGAGCGCTAGACCGACAACCGAAAGGTCCCGGGTTTAAGCCCCTGTCCAGGCGAAAATTAATACACTGTCGTAACGGCTACTGTGCTGGCCACGGAAGCACTACAGAAACGAGTGAGGCCATGGCGTTTTCTGCCGCCAGGTTGCTTTAAAAGGAGCAGTTTCACTTGTAGAGAGACGCTGCTGCGACGGGCAGTCGTGGCCGAGTGGTTAAGGCGTCTGACTAGAAATCAGATTCCCTCTGGGAGCGTAGGTTCGAGTCCTACCGACTGCGTTTCGTTTTTGTGTCAAGACGCGAAGAGCGTCTCCAACGGAACCGTGAAATGGGCAAACACGTGGGAAACATTGCATTCGAGACGCTTGTGAATTTTCCAGTTGGCAAGTGAGTGTCGACAAAACACGAAGCTCCTCTGCTTCAACGTATGAGACGTAAAAGCTGCTGCAATTTGATTTTCATCGTGTGTCAGCTTTCTTCGATAGACAGTTACGAGCCCAGCGTGATGAGTTCGTAGAGAGCATTCAGAGGACGTTTAATTAGTAACAGCTCCATGCAATGATTGCCCAACAGTAAACGACATGAGGCAGTGTGTCCGTAGGATAGTGGGAAGTGACGTGGAGATAACATGAGCCCGGATAGCTCCGTCGGTAGAGCATTAGGCTTTTAACCTAAGGGTCCAGGGTTCAAGTCCCTGTCCGGGCGGAAATTTTAATACTTTGGTAGCGGCTCGCCTACAAGCGGTGAAAGCACTACGGAAAAAAATGCAGCTACGCCGTTCCCTGGCACTGCAGTGCTCTAAACGGCAGCAGGTGCACGTGTCGGGAGAATCTTGTGCTAGCGGCAGTCGTGGCCGAGTGGTTAAGGCGTCTGACTCGAAATCAGATTCCCTCTGGGAGCGTAGGTTCGAATCCTACCGGCTGCGTGCGATTTTGCGTACAAACGAGCAGAAAGTTTCGCGCACATGTGACATGCATGGGTGAATGCCAATGCAAACCAGTGCCACCTCTCTCAGCAAGACGAAGATTTATGTTTAAAGATACTAAATTTCGCGGCGGGCTCTGCTTCCTATGGCTATCGGTTCATCTCGCACGGAAGCTAGTAATGCAGAAATCCGTCGCAGGCCCACGAGCGCACCGCCGTCATTTCCTCGCGCAGTCGCCGTGTTCGTGAGTACGCACATGTACTTGAAAGTGTTGGACAGAGCGAGCATTCATTTCTTTTCAAGTATCGCAATTGAGTCATTTGAGTGCGGCAAAAGCAGTGGTGCAGCGTGTCTTCTCGTAAGATCTCGCAGCTGCTTGGAAGTATGTCCATCGTTTAAGACGACAGAAAACTAGCGTCAGCGGTGCGTCAGTGGGAAGTCGGTGAAGTCGCCATTGGAGCCCCAAGCCAGTAATTACGACACGCAAATCACTCGCACACATTGCAGCTGTACCACCATGCTTGGCAGAGGGACAGGATAGCTGAGTCAAGCAGAGCGCTAGACCGACAACCGAAAGGTCCCGGGTTTAAGCCCCTGTCCAGGCGAAAATTAATACACTGTCGTAACGGCTACTGTGCTGGCCACGGAAGCACTACAGAAACGAGTGAGGCCATGGCGTTTTCTGCCGCCAGGTTGCTTTAAAAGGAGCAGTTTCACTTGTAGAGAGACGCTGCTGCGACGGGCAGTTGTGGCCGAGTGGTTAAGGCGTCTGACTAGAAATCAGATTCCCTCTGGGAGCGTAGGTTCGAGTCCTACCGACTGCGTTTCGTTTTTGTGTCAAGACGCGAAGAGCGTCTCCAACGGAACCGTGAAATGGGCAAACACGTGGGAAACATTGCATTCGAGACGCTTGTGAATTTTCCAGTTGGCAAGTGAGTGTCGACAAAACACGAAGCTCCTCTGCTTCAACGTATGAGACGTAAAAGCTGCTGCAATTTGATTTTCATCGTGTGTCAGCTTTCTTCGATAGACAGTTACGAGCCCAGCGTGATGAGTTCGTAGAGAGCATTCAGAGGACGTTTAATTAGTAACAGCTCCATGCAATGATTGCCCAACAGTAAACGACATGAGGCAGTGTGTCCGTAGCATAGTGGGAAGTGACGTGGAGATAACATGAGCCCGGATAGCTCCGTCGGTAGAGCATTAGGCTTTTAACCTAAGGGTCCAGGGTTCAAGTCCCTGTCCGGGCGGAAATTTTAATACTTTGGTAGCGGCTCGCCTACAAGCGGTGAAAGCACTACGGAAAAAAATGCAGCTACGCCGTTCCCTGGCACTGCAGTGCTCTAAACGGCAGCAGGTGCACGTGTCGGGAGAATCTTGTGCTAGCGGCAGTCGTGGCCGAGTGGTTAAGGCGTCTGACTCGAAATCAGATTCCCTCTGGGAGCGTAGGTTCGAATCCTACCGGCTGCGTGCGATTTTGCGTACAAACGAGCAGAAAGTTTCGCGCACATGTGACATGCATGGGTGAATGCCAATGCAAACCAGTGCCACCTCTCTCAGCAAGACGAAGATTTATGTTTAAAGATACTAAATTTCGCGGCGGGCTCTGCTTCCTATGGCTATCGGTTCATCTCGCACGGAAGCTAGTAATGCAGAAATCCGTCGCAGGCCCACGAGCGCACCGCCGTCATTTCCTCGCGCAGTCGCCGTGTTCGTGAGTACGCACATGTACTTGAAAGTGTTGGACAGAGCGAGCATTCATTTCTTTTCAAGTATCGCAATTGAGTCATTTGAGTGCGGCAAAAGCAGTGGTGCAGCGTGTCTTCTCGTAAGATCTCGCAGCTGCTTGGAAGTATGTCCATCGTTTAAGACGACAGAAAACTAGCGTCAGCGGTGCGTCAGTGGGAAGTCGGTGAAGTCGCCATTGGAGCCCCAAGCCAGTAATTACGACACGCAAATCACTCGCACACATTGCAGCTGTACCACCATGCTTGGCAGAGGGACAGGATAGCTGAGTCAAGCAGAGCGCTAGACCGACAACCGAAAGGTCCCGGGTTTAAGCCCCTGTCCAGGCGAAAATTAATACACTGTCGTAACGGCTACTGTGCTGGCCACGGAAGCACTACAGAAACGAGTGAGGCCATGGCGTTTTCTGCCGCCAGGTTGCTTTAAAAGGAGCAGTTTCACTTGTAGAGAGACGCTGCTGCGACGGGCAGTCGTGGCCGAGTGGTTAAGGCGTCTGACTAGAAATCAGATTCCCTCTGGGAGCGTAGTTTCGAGTCCTACCGACTGCGTTTCGTTTTTGTGTCAAGACGCGAAGAGCGTCTCCAACGGAACCGTGAAATGGGCAAACACGTGGGAAACATTGCATTCGAGACGCTTGTGAATTTTCCAGTTGGCAAGTGAGTGTCGACAAAACACGAAGCTCCTCTGCTTCAACGTATGAGACGTAAAAGCTGCTGCAATTTGATTTTCATCGTGTGTCAGCTTTCTTCGATAGACAGTTACGAGCCCAGCGTGATGAGTTCGTAGAGAGCATTCAGAGGACGTTTAATTAGTAACAGCTCCATGCAATGATTGCCCAACAGTAAACGACATGAGGCAGTGTGTCCGTAGCATAGTGGGAAGTGACGTGGAGATAACATCCCGGATAGCTCCGTCGGTAGAGCATTAGGCTTTTAACCTAAGGGTCCAGGGTTCAAGTCCCTGTCCGGGCGGAAATTTTAATACTTTGGTAGCGGCTCGCCTACAAGCGGTGAAAGCACTACGGAAAAAAATGCAGCTACGCCGTTCCCTGGCACTGCAGTGCTCTAAACGGCAGCAGGTGCACGTGTCGGGAGAATCTTGTGCTAGCGGCAGTCGTGGCCGAGTGGTTAAGGCGTCTGACTCGAAATCAGATTCCCTCTGGGAGCGTAGGTTCGAATCCTACCGGCTGCGTGCGATTTTGCGTACAAACGAGCAGAAAGTTTCGCGCACATGTGACATGCATGGGTGAATGCCAATGCAAACCAGTGCCACCTCTCTCAGCAAGACGAAAATGTATGTTTAAAGATACTGAATTTCGCGGCGGGCTCTGCTTCCTATGGCTATCGGTTCATCTCGCACGGAAGCTAGTAATGCAGAAATCCGTCGCAGGCCCACGAGCGCACCGCCGTCATTTCCTCGCGCAGTCGCCGTGTTCGTGAGTACGCACATGCACTTGAAAGTGTTGGACAGAGCGAGCATTCATTTCTTTTTAAGTATCGCAATTGAGTCATTTGAGTGCGGCAAAAGCAGTGGTGCAGCGTGTCTTCTCGTAAGATCTCGCAGCTGCTTGGAAGTATGTCCATCGTTTAAGACGACAGAAAACTAGCGTCAGCGGTGCGTCAGTGGGAAGTCGGTGAAGTCGCCATTGGAGCCCCAAGCCAGTAATTACGACACGCAAATCACTCGCACACATTGCAGCTGTACCACCATGCTTGGCAGAGGGACAGGATAGCTGAGTCAAGCAGAGCGCTAGACCGACAACCGAAAGGTCCCGGGTTTAAGCCCCTGTCCAGGCGAAAATTAATACACTGTCGTAACGGCTACTGTGCTGGCCACGGAAGCACTACAGAAACGAGTGAGGCCATGGCGTTTTCTGCCGCCAGGTTGCTTTAAAAGGAGCAGTTTCACTTGTAGAGAGACGCTGCTGCGACGGGCAGTCGTGGCCGAGTGGTTAAGGCGTCTGACTAGAAATCAGATTCCCTCTGGGAGCGTAGGTTCGAGTCCTACCGACTGCGTTTCGTTTTTGTGTCAAGACGCGAAGAGCGTCTCCAACGGAACCGTGAAATGGGCAAACACGTGGGAAACATTGCATTCGAGACGCTTGTGAATTTTCCAGTTGGCAAGTGAGTGTCGACAAAACACGAAGCTCCTCTGCTTCAACGTATGAGACGTAAAAGCTGCTGCAATTTGATTTTCATCGTGTGTCAGCTTTCTTCGATAGACAGTTACGAGCCCAGCGTGATGAGTTCGTAGAGAGCATTCAGAGGACGTTTAATTAGTAACAGCTCCATGCAATGATTGCCCAACAGTAAACGACATGAGGCAGTGTGTCCGTAGGATAGTGGGAAGTGACGTGGAGATAACATGAGCCCGGATAGCTCCGTCGGTAGAGCATTAGGCTTTTAACCTAAGGGTCCAGGGTTCAAGTCCCTGTCCGGGCGGAAATTTTAATACTTTGGTAGCGGCTCGCCTACAAGCGGTGAAAGCACTACGGAAAAAAATGCAGCTACGCCGTTCCCTGGCACTGCAGTGCTCTAAACGGCAGCAGGTGCACGTGTCGGGAGAATCTTGTGCTAGCGGCAGTCGTGGCCGAGTGGTTAAGGCGTCTGACTCGAAATCAGATTCCCTCTGGGAGCGTAGGTTCGAATCCTACCGGCTGCGTGCGATTTTGCGTACAAACGAGCAGAAAGTTTCGCGCACATGTGACATGCATGGGTGAATGCCAATGCAAACCAGTGCCACCTCTCTCAGCAAGACGAAGATTTATGTTTAAAGATACTAAATTTCGCGGCGGGCTCTGCTTCCTATGGCTATCGGTTCATCTCGCACGGAAGCTAGTAATGCAGAAATCCGTCGCAGGCCCACGAGCGCACCGCCGTCATTTCCTCGCGCAGTCGCCGTGTTCGTGAGTACGCACATGTACTTGAAAGTGTTGGACAGAGCGAGCATTCATTTCTTTTCAAGTATCGCAATTGAGTCATTTGAGTGCGGCAAAAGCAGTGGTGCAGCGTGTCTTCTCGTAAGATCTCGCAGCTGCTTGGAAGTATGTCCATCGTTTAAGACGACAGAAAACTAGCGTCAGCGGTGCGTCAGTGGGAAGTCGGTGAAGTCGCCATTGGAGCCCCAAGCCAGTAATTACGACACGCAAATCACTCGCACACATTGCAGCTGTACCACCATGCTTGGCAGAGGGACAGGATAGCTGAGTCAAGCAGAGCGCTAGACCGACAACCGAAAGGTCCCGGGTTTAAGCCCCTGTCCAGGCGAAAATTAATACACTGTCGTAACGGCTACTGTGCTGGCCACGGAAGCACTACAGAAACGAGTGAGGCCATGGCGTTTTCTGCCGCCAGGTTGCTTTAAAAGGAGCAGTTTCACTTGTAGAGAGACGCTGCTGCGACGGGCAGTCGTGGCCGAGTGGTTAAGGCGTCTGACTAGAAATCAGATTCCCTCTGGGAGCGTAGGTTCGAGTCCTACCGACTGCGTTTCGTTTTTGTGTCAAGACGCGAAGAGCGTCTCCAACGGAACCGTGAAATGGGCAAACACGTGGGAAACATTGCATTCGAGACGCTTGTGAATTTTCCAGTTGGCAAGTGAGTGTCGACAAAACACGAAGCTCCTCTGCTTCAACGTATGAGACGTAAAAGCTGCTGCAATTTGATTTTCATCGTGTGTCAGCTTTCTTCGATAGACAGTTACGAGCCCAGCGTGATGAGTTCGTAGAGAGCATTCAGAGGACGTTTAATTAGTAACAGCTCCATGCAATGATTGCCCAACAGTAAACGACATGAGGCAGTGTGTCCGTAGGATAGTGGGAAGTGACGTGGAGATAACATGAGCCCGGATAGCTCCGTCGGTAGAGCATTGGGCTTTTAACCTAAGGGTCCAGGGTTCAAGTCCCTGTCCGGGCGGAAATTTTAATACTTTGGTAGCGGCTCGCCTACAAGCGGTGAAAGCACTACGGAAAAAAATGCAGCTACGCCGTTCCCTGGCACTGCAGTGCTCTAAACGGCAGCAGGTGCACGTGTCGGGAGAATCTTGTGCTAGCGGCAGTCGTGGCCGAGTGGTTAAGGCGTCTGACTCGAAATCAGATTCCCTCTGGGAGCGTAGGTTCGAATCCTACCGGCTGCGTGCGATTTTGCGTACAAACGAGCAGAAAGTTTCGCGCACATGTGACATGCATGGGTGAATGCCAATGCAAACCAGTGCCACCTCTCTCAGCAAGACGAAGATTTATGTTTAAAGATACTAAATTTCGCGGCGGGCTCTGCTTCCTATGGCTATCGGTTCATCTCGCACGGAAGCTAGTAATGCAGAAATCCGTCGCAGGCCCACGAGCGCACCGCCGTCATTTCCTCGCGCAGTCGCCGTGTTCGTGAGTACGCACATGTACTTGAAAGTGTTGGACAGAGCGAGCATTCATTTCTTTTCAAGTATCGCAATTGAGTCATTTGAGTGCGGCAAAAGCAGTGGTGCAGCGTGTCTTCTCGTAAGATCTCGCAGCTGCTTGGAAGTATGTCCATCGTTTAAGACGACAGAAAACTAGCGTCAGCGGTGCGTCAGTGGGAAGTCGGTGAAGTCGCCATTGGAGCCCCAAGCCAGTAATTACGACACGCAAATCACTCGCACACATTGCAGCTGTACCACCATGCTTGGCAGAGGGACAGGATAGCTGAGTCAAGCAGAGCGCTAGACCGACAACCGAAAGGTCCCGGGTTTAAGCCCCTGTCCAGGCGAAAATTAATACACTGTCGTAACGGCTACTGTGCTGGCCACGGAAGCACTACAGAAACGAGTGAGGCCATGGCGTTTTCTGCCGCCAGGTTGCTTTAAAAGGAGCAGTTTCACTTGTAGAGAGACGCTGCTGCGACGGGCAGTCGTGGCCGAGTGGTTAAGGCGTCTGACTAGAAATCAGATTCCCTCTGGGAGCGTAGTTTCTAGTCCTACCGACTGCGTTTCGTTTTTGTGTCAAGACGCGAAGAGCGTCTCCAACGGAACCGTGAAATGGGCAAACACGTGGGAAACATTGCATTCGAGACGCTTGTGAATTTTCCAGTTGGCAAGTGAGTGTCGACAAAACACGAAGCTCCTCTGCTTCAACGTATGAGACGTAAAAGCTGCTGCAATTTGATTTTCATCGTGTGTCAGCTTTCTTCGATAGACAGTTACGAGCCCAGCGTGATGAGTTCGTAGAGAGCATTCAGAGGACGTTTAATTAGTAACAGCTCCATGCAATGATTGCCCAACAGTAAACGACATGAGGCAGTGTGTCCGTAGGATAGTGGGAAGTGACGTGGAGATAACATGAGCCCGGATAGCTCCGTCGGTAGAGCATTAGGCTTTTAACCTAAGGGTCCAGGGTTCAAGTCCCTGTCCGGGCGGAAATTTTAATACTTTGGTAGCGGCTCGCCTACAAGCGGTGAAAGCACTACGGAAAAAAATGCAGCTACGCCGTTCCCTGGCACTGCAGTGCTCTAAACGGCAGCAGGTGCACGTGTCGGGAGAATCTTGTGCTAGCGGCAGTCGTGGCCGAGTGGTTAAGGCGTCTGACTCGAAATCAGATTCCCTCTGGGAGCGTAGGTTCGAATCCTACCGGCTGCGTGCGATTTTGCGTACAAACGAGCAGAAAGTTTCGCGCACATGTGACATGCATGGGTGAATGCCAATGCAAACCAGTGCCACCTCTCTCAGCAAGACGAAGATTTATGTTTAAAGATACTAAATTTCGCGGCGGGCTCTGCTTCCTATGGCTATCGGTTCATCTCGCACGGAAGCTAGTAATGCAGAAATCCGTCGCAAGCCCACGAGCGCACCGCCGTCATTTCCTCGCGCAGTCGCCGTGTTCGTGAGTACGCACATGTACTTGAAAGTGTTGGACAGAGCGAGCATTCATTTCTTTTCAAGTATCGCAATTGAGTCATTTGAGTGCGGCAAAAGCAGTGGTGCAGCGTGTCTTCTCGTAAGATCTCGCAGCTGCTTGGAAGTATGTCCATCGTTTAAGACGACAGAAAACTAGCGTCAGCGGTGCGTCAGTGGGAAGTCGGTGAAGTCGCCATTGGAGCCCCAAGCCAGTAATTACGACACGCAAATCACTCGCACACATTGCAGCTGTACCACCATGCTTGGCAGAGGGACAGGATAGCTGAGTCAAGCAGAGCGCTAGACCGACAACCGAAAGGTCCCGGGTTTAAGCCCCTGTCCAGGCGAAAATTAATACACTGTCGTAACGGCTACTGTGCTGGCCACGGAAGCACTACAGAAACGAGTGAGGCCATGGCGTTTTCTGCCGCCAGGTTGCTTTAAAAGGAGCAGTTTCACTTGTAGAGAGACGCTGCTGCGACGGGCAGTCGTGGCCGAGTGGTTAAGGCGTCTGACTAGAAATCAGATTCCCTCTGGGAGCGTAGTTTCGAGTCCTACCGACTGCGTTTCGTTTTTGTGTCAAGACGCGAAGAGCGTCTCCAACGGAACCGTGAAATGGGCAAACACGTGGGAAACATTGCATTCGAGACGCTTGTGAATTTTCCAGTTGGCAAGTGAGTGTCGACAAAACACGAAGCTCCTCTGCTTCAACGTATGAGACGTAAAAGCTGCTGCAATTTGATTTTCATCGTGTGTCAGCTTTCTTCGATAGACAGTTACGAGCCCAGCGTGATGAGTTCGTAGAGAGCATTCAGAGGACGTTTAATTAGTAACAGCTCCATGCAATGATTGCCCAACAGTAAACGACATGAGGCAGTGTGTCCGTAGGATAGTGGGAAGTGACGTGGAGATAACATCCCGGATAGCTCCGTCGGTAGAGCATTAGGCTTTTAACCTAAGGGTCCAGGGTTCAAGTCCCTGTCCGGGCGGAAATTTTAATACTTTGGTAGCGGCTCGCCTACAAGCGGTGAAAGCACTACGGAAAAAAATGCAGCTACGCCGTTCCCTGGCACTGCAGTGCTCTAAACGGCAGCAGGTGCACGTGTCGGGAGAATCTTGTGCTAGCGGCAGTCGTGGCCGAGTGGTTAAGGCGTCTGACTCGAAATCAGATTCCCTCTGGGAGCGTAGGTTCGAATCCTACCGGCTGCGTGCGATTTTGCGTACAAACGAGCAGAAAGTTTCGCGCACATGTGACATGCATGGGTGAATGCCAATGCAAACCAGTGCCACCTCTCTCAGCAAGACGAAGATTTATGTTTAAAGATACTAAATTTCGCGGCGGGCTCTGCTTCCTATGGCTATCGGTTCATCTCGCACGGAAGCTAGTAATGCAGAAATCCGTCGCAGGCCCACGAGCGCACCGCCGTCATTTCCTCGCGCAGTCGCCGTGTTCGTGAGTACGCACATGTACTTGAAAGTGTTGGACAGAGCGAGCATTCATTTCTTTTCAAGTATCGCAATTGAGTCATTTGAGTGCGGCAAAAGCAGTGGTGCAGCGTGTCTTCTCGTAAGATCTCGCAGCTGCTTGGAAGTATGTCCATCGTTTAAGACGACAGAAAACTAGCGTCAGCGGTGCGTCAGTGGGAAGTCGGTGAAGTCGCCATTGGAGCCCCAAGCCAGTAATTACGACACGCAAATCACTCGCACACATTGCAGCTGTACCACCATGCTTGGCAGAGGGACAGGATAGCTGAGTCAAGCAGAGCGCTAGACCGACAACCGAAAGGTCCCGGGTTTAAGCCCCTGTCCAGGCGAAAATTAATACACTGTCGTAACGGCTACTGTGCTGGCCACGGAAGCACTACAGAAACGAGTGAGGCCATGGCGTTTTCTGCCGCCAGGTTGCTTTAAAAGGAGCAGTTTCACTTGTAGAGAGACGCTGCTGCGACGGGCAGTCGTGGCCGAGTGGTTAAGGCGTCTGACTAGAAATCAGATTCCCTCTGGGAGCGTAGTTTCTAGTCCTACCGACTGCGTTTCGTTTTTGTGTCAAGACGCGAAGAGCGTCTCCAACGGAACCGTGAAATGGGCAAACACGTGGGAAACATTGCATTCGAGACGCTTGTGAATTTTCCAGTTGGCAAGTGAGTGTCGACAAAACACGAAGCTCCTCTGCTTCAACGTATGAGACGTAAAAGCTGCTGCAATTTGATTTTCATCGTGTGTCAGCTTTCTTCGATAGACAGTTACGAGCCCAGCGTGATGAGTTCGTAGAGAGCATTCAGAGGACGTTTAATTAGTAACAGCTCCATGCAATGATTGCCCAACAGTAAACGACATGAGGCAGTGTGTCCGTAGGATAGTGGGAAGTGACGTGGAGATAACATGAGCCCGGATAGCTCCGTCGGTAGAGCATTAGGCTTTTAACCTAAGGGTCCAGGGTTCAAGTCCCTGTCCGGGCGGAAATTTTAATACTTTGGTAGCGGCTCGCCTACAAGCGGTGAAAGCACTACGGAAAAAAATGCAGCTACGCCGTTCCCTGGCACTGCAGTGCTCTAAACGGCAGCAGGTGCACGTGTCGGGAGAATCTTGTGCTAGCGGCAGTCGTGGCCGAGTGGTTAAGGCGTCTGACTCGAAATCAGATTCCCTCTGGGAGCGTAGGTTCGAATCCTACCGGCTGCGTGCGATTTTGCGTACAAACGAGCAGAAAGTTTCGCGCACATGTGACATGCATGGGTGAATGCCAATGCAAACCAGTGCCACCTCTCTCAGCAAGACGAAGATTTATGTTTAAAGATACTAAATTTCGCGGCGGGCTCTGCTTCCTATGGCTATCGGTTCATCTCGCACGGAAGCTAGTAATGCAGAAATCCGTCGCAAGCCCACGAGCGCACCGCCGTCATTTCCTCGCGCAGTCGCCGTGTTCGTGAGTACGCACATGTACTTGAAAGTGTTGGACAGAGCGAGCATTCATTTCTTTTCAAGTATCGCAATTGAGTCATTTGAGTGCGGCAAAAGCAGTGGTGCAGCGTGTCTTCTCGTAAGATCTCGCAGCTGCTTGGAAGTATGTCCATCGTTTAAGACGACAGAAAACTAGCGTCAGCGGTGCGTCAGTGGGAAGTCGGTGAAGTCGCCATTGGAGCCCCAAGCCAGTAATTACGACACGCAAATCACTCGCACACATTGCAGCTGTACCACCATGCTTGGCAGAGGGACAGGATAGCTGAGTCAAGCAGAGCGCTAGACCGACAACCGAAAGGTCCCGGGTTTAAGCCCCTGTCCAGGCGAAAATTAATACACTGTCGTAACGGCTACTGTGCTGGCCACGGAAGCACTACAGAAACGAGTGAGGCCATGGCGTTTTCTGCCGCCAGGTTGCTTTAAAAGGAGCAGTTTCACTTGTAGAGAGACGCTGCTGCGACGGGCAGTCGTGGCCGAGTGGTTAAGGCGTCTGACTAGAAATCAGATTCCCTCTGGGAGCGTAGTTTCTAGTCCTACCGACTGCGTTTCGTTTTTGTGTCAAGACGCGAAGAGCGTCTCCAACGGAACCGTGAAATGGGCAAACACGTGGGAAACATTGCATTCGAGACGCTTGTGAATTTTCCAGTTGGCAAGTGAGTGTCGACAAAACACGAAGCTCCTCTGCTTCAACGTATGAGACGTAAAAGCTGCTGCAATTTGATTTTCATCGTGTGTCAGCTTTCTTCGATAGACAGTTACGAGCCCAGCGTGATGAGTTCGTAGAGAGCATTCAGAGGACGTTTAATTAGTAACAGCTCCATGCAATGATTGCCCAACAGTAAACGACATGAGGCAGTGTGTCCGTAGGATAGTGGGAAGTGACGTGGAGATAACATGAGCCCGGATAGCTCCGTCGGTAGAGCATTAGGCTTTTAACCTAAGGGTCCAGGGTTCAAGTCCCTGTCCGGGCGGAAATTTTAATACTTTGGTAGCGGCTCGCCTACAAGCGGTGAAAGCACTACGGAAAAAAATGCAGCTACGCCGTTCCCTGGCACTGCAGTGCTCTAAACGGCAGCAGGTGCACGTGTCGGGAGAATCTTGTGCTAGCGGCAGTCGTGGCCGAGTGGTTAAGGCGTCTGACTCGAAATCAGATTCCCTCTGGGAGCGTAGGTTCGAATCCTACCGGCTGTGTGCGATTTTGCGTACAAACGAGCAGAAAGTTTCGCGCACATGTGACATGCATGGGTGAATGCCAATGCAAACCAGTGCCACCTCTCTCAGCAAGACGAAGATTTATGTTTAAAGATACTAAATTTCGCGGCGGGCTCTGCTTCCTATGGCTATCGGTTCATCTCGCACGGAAGCTAGTAATGCAGAAATCCGTCGCAGGCCCACGAGCGCACCGCCGTCATTTCCTCGCGCAGTCGCCGTGTTCGTGAGTACGCACATGTACTTGAAAGTGTTGGACAGAGCGAGCATTCATTTCTTTTTAAGTATCGCAATTGAGTCATTTGAGTGCGGCAAAAGCAGTGGTGCAGCGTGTCTTCTCGTAAGATCTCGCAGCTGCTTGGAAGTATGTCCATCGTTTAAGACGACAGAAAACTAGCGTCAGCGGTGCGTCAGTGGGAAGTCGGTGAAGTCGCCATTGGAGCCCCAAGCCAGTAATTACGACACGCAAATCACTCGCACACATTGCAGCTGTACCACCATGCTTGGCAGAGGGACAGGATAGCTGAGTCAAGCAGAGCGCTAGACCGACAACCGAAAGGTCCCGGGTTTAAGCCCCTGTCCAGGCGAAAATTAATACACTGTCGTAACGGCTACTGTGCTGGCCACGGAAGCACTACAGAAACGAGTGAGGCCATGGCGTTTTCTGCCGCCAGGTTGCTTTAAAAGGAGCAGTTTCACTTGTAGAGAGACGCTGCTGCGACGGGCAGTCGTGGCCGAGTGGTTAAGGCGTCTGACTAGAAATCAGATTCCCTCTGGGAGCGTAGTTTCGAGTCCTACCGACTGCGTTTCGTTTTTGTGTCAAGACGCGAAGAGCGTCTCCAACGGAACCGTGAAATGGGCAAACACGTGGGAAACATTGCATTCGAGACGCTTGTGAATTTTCCAGTTGGCAAGTGAGTGTCGACAAAACACGAAGCTCCTCTGCTTCAACGTATGAGACGTAAAAGCTGCTGCAATTTGATTTTCATCGTGTGTCAGCTTTCTTCGATAGACAGTTACGAGCCCAGCGTGATGAGTTCGTAGAGAGCATTCAGAGGACGTTTAATTAGTAACAGCTCCATGCAATGATTGCCCAACAGTAAAC
Organism: Schistocerca gregaria; assembly: GCF_023897955.1. NCBI lineage: Eukaryota > Metazoa > Arthropoda > Insecta > Orthoptera > Acrididae > Schistocerca > Schistocerca gregaria. The sequence goes on from NC_064922.1 coordinate 589,168,413, forward strand.
GACATGAGGCAGTGTGTCCGTAGGATAGTGGGAAGTGACGTGGAGATAACATCCCGGATAGCTCCGTCGGTAGAGCATTAGGCTTTTAACCTAAGGGTCCAGGGTTCAAGTCCCTGTCCGGGCGGAAATTTTAATACTTTGGTAGCGGCTCGCCTACAAGCGGTGAAAGCACTACGGAAAAAAATGCAGCTACGCCGTTCCCTGGCACTGCAGTGCTCTAAACGGCAGCAGGTGCACGTGTCGGGAGAATCTTGTGCTAGCGGCAGTCGTGGCCGAGTGGTTAAGGCGTCTGACTCGAAATCAGATTCCCTCTGGGAGCGTAGGTTCGAATCCTACCGGCTGCGTGCGATTTTGCGTACAAACGAGCAGAAAGTTTCGCGCACATGTGACATGCATGGGTGAATGCCAATGCAAACCAGTGCCACCTCTCTCAGCAAGACGAAGATTTATGTTTAAAGATACTAAATTTCGCGGCGGGCTCTGCTTCCTATGGCTATCGGTTCATCTCGCACGGAAGCTAGTAATGCAGAAATCCGTCGCAGGCCCACGAGCGCACCGCCGTCATTTCCTCGCGCAGTCGCCGTGTTCGTGAGTACGCACATGTACTTGAAAGTGTTGGACAGAGCGAGCATTCATTTCTTTTCAAGTATCGCAATTGAGTCATTTGAGTGCGGCAAAAGCAGTGGTGCAGCGTGTCTTCTCGTAAGATCTCGCAGCTGCTTGGAAGTATGTCCATCGTTTAAGACGACAGAAAACTAGCGTCAGCGGTGCGTCAGTGGGAAGTCGGTGAAGTCGCCATTGGAGCCCCAAGCCAGTAATTACGACACGCAAATCACTCGCACACATTGCAGCTGTACCACCATGCTTGGCAGAGGGACAGGATAGCTGAGTCAAGCAGAGCGCTAGACCGACAACCGAAAGGTCCCGGGTTTAAGCCCCTGTCCAGGCGAAAATTAATACACTGTCGTAACGGCTACTGTGCTGGCCACGGAAGCACTACAGAAACGAGTGAGGCCATGGCGTTTTCTGCCGCCAGGTTGCTTTAAAAGGAGCAGTTTCACTTGTAGAGAGACGCTGCTGCGACGGGCAGTCGTGGCCGAGTGGTTAAGGCGTCTGACTAGAAATCAGATTCCCTCTGGGAGCGTAGTTTCTAGTCCTACCGACTGCGTTTCGTTTTTGTGTCAAGACGCGAAGAGCGTCTCCAACGGAACCGTGAAATGGGCAAACACGTGGGAAACATTGCATTCGAGACGCTTGTGAATTTTCCAGTTGGCAAGTGAGTGTCGACAAAACACGAAGCTCCTCTGCTTCAACGTATGAGACGTAAAAGCTGCTGCAATTTGATTTTCATCGTGTGTCAGCTTTCTTCGATAGACAGTTACGAGCCCAGCGTGATGAGTTCGTAGAGAGCATTCAGAGGACGTTTAATTAGTAACAGCTCCATGCAATGATTGCCCAACAGTAAACGACATGAGGCAGTGTGTCCGTAGGATAGTGGGAAGTGACGTGGAGATAACATGAGCCCGGATAGCACCGTCGGTAGAGCATTAGGCTTTTAACCTAAGGGTCCAGGGTTCAAGTCCCTGTCCGGGCGGAAATTTTAATACTTTGGTAGCGGCTCGCCTACAAGCGGTGAAAGCACTACGGAAAAAAATGCAGCTACGCCGTTCCCTGGCACTGCAGTGCTCTAAACGGCAGCAGGTGCACGTGTCGGGAGAATCTTGTGCTAGCGGCAGTCGTGGCCGAGTGGTTAAGGCGTCTGACTCGAAATCAGATTCCCTCTGGGAGCGTAGGTTCGAATCCTACCGGCTGCGTGCGATTTTGCGTACAAACGAGCAGAAAGTTTCGCGCACATGTGACATGCATGGGTGAATGCCAATGCAAACCAGTGCCACCTCTCTCAGCAAGACGAAGATTTATGTTTAAAGATACTAAATTTCGCGGCGGGCTCTGCTTCCTATGGCTATCGGTTCATCTCGCACGGAAGCTAGTAATGCAGAAATCCGTCGCAAGCCCACGAGCGCACCGCCGTCATTTCCTCGCGCAGTCGCCGTGTTCGTGAGTACGCACATGTACTTGAAAGTGTTGGACAGAGCGAGCATTCATTTCTTTTCAAGTATCGCAATTGAGTCATTTGAGTGCGGCAAAAGCAGTGGTGCAGCGTGTCTTCTCGTAAGATCTCGCAGCTGCTTGGAAGTATGTCCATCGTTTAAGACGACAGAAAACTAGCGTCAGCGGTGCGTCAGTGGGAAGTCGGTGAAGTCGCCATTGGAGCCCCAAGCCAGTAATTACGACACGCAAATCACTCGCACACATTGCAGCTGTACCACCATGCTTGGCAGAGGGACAGGATAGCTGAGTCAAGCAGAGCGCTAGACCGACAACCGAAAGGTCCCGGGTTTAAGCCCCTGTCCAGGCGAAAATTAATACACTGTCGTAACGGCTACTGTGCTGGCCACGGAAGCACTACAGAAACGAGTGAGGCCATGGCGTTTTCTGCCGCCAGGTTGCTTTAAAAGGAGCAGTTTCACTTGTAGAGAGACGCTGCTGCGACGGGCAGTCGTGGCCGAGTGGTTCAGTCTGCCTGCGGCAGCGGTGGTGAGCGGACCTCCAGGGCCAGCGCGCTGCGGCAGGAAGTGTTTACGTCAGGCGGTGAGTCGCGTGCTTACAGCGTCTGCTTATTAGTATTCGTTCCGTTCTGTAGGATCTGATATGGAATTATGAATCCGACTAACAGGAAAGATACCTTGAAGTTTACCTTTGATAGGAACTTTTCGAAACCAAATTCGTTTGAAGTTGAAGCATGGTTAGAGGAAACAGCTAAGATTACTTTTGATGACATTGTGGGGATAAATTTCTCTATCGTGACTAGTGTTGTTTATGTGAAATTAACGTCCTCTGAACTGTGTGATAGAATTGTAGAGTCCAGTGGAGGTGTACTGAAGTTTAAACATAGCGATGGTACCGTCAGTGACGTCAGCATTACGCATGCTGGACTGGGCATCCGGACGGCACGTATTTTCGAACTCCCGTTTGAAATAACAGCCGCGCAAATAAATTCTGCATTGACACCTTACGGGAGGGTCATTAACAATTTTGCGGAGCGTTGGTCCAAAGCCCACAAATTTCCGGTGCTTAACGGCGTCAGGCAGGTTAAGATCGATATACAGAAGCACATACCTTCATATATTTACGTAGGTGGACATCGCGGAATTGTCATATATGATGGGCAGCCAAAAACGTGTGCCGGCTGTGGTGCGCCCGGCCACGTGCGCTCTGAATGTATACAAAGACGGGTGACGCAGATACCTGTCGGTGAAGCCGCTAGCCCCCCTGTGACGACGGCACTGCCACTGACATACGCTGTCGCGGCTTCTGGTCTTCCACCCGCGACCCCGCCTGTAGATGCCCCTCGTTTGAACGATGTTTTGGCCGATAACGTCAAAGAACCGAGTGCTGACGCGGCACCGCCGCTACCACACTCAGAGATGGAGGTAACGACGGATGACTCCCCAGTGGTTGATGCCACTGGTACTGAGGATGAAGCAGACGCTGTGTTCCCGGCGGATCAACCCCAGAGTCAACAGTCCACTTCGGATGTTGATGATACTGCGAACCCTAACAGGAAGCCTTCCAAAAAGAAGCGGAGACTTGCACATCAAGGAGCCAATCAGCTCGCCCCACAGCTCCGCGACAAAGCGAAACGAATAAGCAGCCAAATGTGTCAGAACACTTCTGAACCCTCTGAAGTTGGTCTCCCTGCGTCTGGTCGAATGGACATTGATCCTGTAGTGTCTCCCCCTGTGAATCCACGACGGGTGGAAGATAGTGATACCTCGAGTAGAGTCGTTTTGCCGGATACCCACGCTCAAGGAAACGCAGGATCGCTTTTGTCAGAGGCCACTCTCACTGGGAATTGGGCACGGGAAATGGAAGTATTGGATGCGAGCAATGATGCGGCTGTCATGCGGACCATTGAGACGGAATCTTCGGCACCCCCCACAGAGCAGCATACACCAACCGTACCGGGAACTACAGGAACTCCGACTGACGCGCTTGGCCTCAATTTCGTTAGCCATCCTTCTAAGACTGTTTAATTAATAGTATGTGCCTTCTCCCATGAACGAGCCCCAAGCCTATAAAATTGCCACGTTAAACATCAATAAGATACAGTCGTACTGGCGGCTCCGTAATTTACAAGATTTTGTATACGCAGCGGATATCGATATTCTGTTACTTCAAGAAGTCGCTGCGATTGAACTTGACCGAATAACTGGTTATACTACTCTCTCCAATTCCGGGAGCGGTGCGAATTTAGGGACGGCGATTCTGTTAAAAGAAGGGATTGTAGCGACCGACGTAGAAAAACTGCCTGATCATAGAGGGATCGCTGTCACTTTCCATCGGACACGCATAATCAATGTTTACGCCCCGTCCGGCAGTAGCAATAGGCGTGCTAGGGCTGAGTTCTTCACAAGCGCCATAGTCCCACTTTTTAGGGGAACCTACGATCGTATAATTTTTGCGGGTGACTTCAATTGTGTCTTAAGTCCAAAAGACCAGACGCCTAATTTTAACAAATCTGGAGAACTAGAACGTATCGTCCAAGAAATGAACCTCATTGACACATGGGAGCATACGCACGGAGCGGCACCTGGGTTCACTCATGTCACGAACCACTCTGCAAGCCGGCTAGACAGAATCTATGTATCGGCGTGTATGAAGACTCAAGTCCTCCAATCCGAAGTTTGGCCCACAATTTTTTCCGATCATGCCGCATATATTTGTACTGTTAACATGGTCAAGCAAGGCACATTTCGCGGCAGAGGTTTCTGGAAACTTAACAATGCTCTCCTTAACGATGTTGACTGTCACCGTGTCTTTAACGAAACATGGGAGGCATGTGAACGACGGGTTGCACAGTATGCCTCCGTTACTGAATGGTGGATAACACATGCCAAACCAACTTTATCAAAAATGTTTAAACGCTACGCTCGGGACAAATCCTGGTGGCAACGGCAAACGTCTGAGTTTTATTTTACTTGTCTCAGGGAGCTTTACCAGTCCGATGTGACTGTACCTGAAAATTTTATGCAGATTAAAAAAATTAAGGCAAAATTATTAAAACTTCAGCGGCAGCAGGCAGAAGGCTTTCAAATAAGGTCCAGGCCCCAGAATGTGATAGACGACGAAATGACATCCATGTTTCACGTCATTCGTGAAAATAAGAGGGGGCGGCGGAGATTAATAACTCGTCTTCAGTTGAGTGAAGGCGTTGCGCTCACGCGGCAACAAGACATACGGAACGCACTTCACAATCACTTGGCAGGTCTCCTGACAACGACACATACCGACGATGGAACTCACGATGAATTACTCAATAACTTGCAAAGGACTTTGGGTGCTGCTGAAGTCGAAACTCTCATGCGAGAAATTGATGAAGACGAATTGGATTCTGCGCTATCACGAAGTCCGAAAAATAAATCGCCGGGACCCGACGGTCTCACTGCCGAATTTTATCTTACTTTCTGCGACAAATTAAAGCCCAAGTTGTTGAGTATGTTTAATGAAATTTTACGGCCAGATTTTAATGTTCCTCAGGCTCTCGTGGAAGGCATCGTGGTTTTAATCCCTAAACGCCCAATGTGCAGTTCTGTTGACGATTTTCGGCCGCTTACTTTACTGAACAGTGACTACAAAATTTTAGCACGTATTATTTCTAATAGATTGAAAATGTTGATGAATACTGTCATTGGTCAGTACCAGACCAGTGTAGGTGTCGGTAGGACGATCTTCCAAAATTTGTCTCAATACAGGGACGTTATAGCCATTGCAGATGCGTGTAAGATACGGTGTGCGCTAGTTTCCCTTGACTTTTCAAAGGCATTCGACAGAGTAAACCATCAGTTTCTCATCCGGACGATGCATGCCATGGGATTTCCACTACGTTTTATCAATCTTATACATGAGCTCCTTCGTAAAGGAGTAACTCGACTCATGGTGAATGGCCAGCTGAGCGCATCAATTAATATTACTAATTCAGTGCGACAGGGATGCCCTATGTCGATGGCCTTGTTTGCCATTGCCATTGAGCCTTTGCTTGTCACCTTGACACAGCGTCTACAAGGATTAACCATCCACGGCATTAAGATTGTTTGTACTGCATATGCGGATGACGTCGGATTTTTGGTCATGGACGAAGGTGAAGTCGAGGAAGCCCTTCAGATCGTCAAAAACTACGAACTTGTTGCGGGTGCGAAGTTGAATGCCAGGAAATCTGGCATTATGAACATAGGACGCGGCATCTCGCTGCACCATCACGGTCAGTTGCAACTAATTTCTAAAATGAAATGCCTTGGTATTGAGTACAGGAGCAACATACAGCACACAATTGCGGTGAACTATAGGAATCTCCTGGCAAGTATGCGTGCTTGCATGCAGACCCACTACCTAAGAAGCCTTGATGAACTGCAGAAAGTCACCTTCGCTAATGTCTACCTCACCTCAAAGATTAACTACGTTGCACAAGTACTGCCCATGCCACAGGAGACAGCGAAGCGTATGATGTCCGCTCTAGGCCATTTTGTCACACGTGGACACATTTTTAAAGTCAAGTACGATACGCTCACTCTCTCCACGACCGATGGAGGCTTAAATTTAACAGATGTTCGTTCCAAGTCACGAGCTTTGTACGTATGCACCACCTACAAACGGTGGAGGTCGTTACCGAACAGTCTAACGGCTCACTTGTTAACCGAAATAGCGCCGGCCTGCCTGCAGCCTCCTGTCTCTGTTCAACATATTCCGCCTGCGCTGACTCACTTTAAGAGCTTTTTCATTGAGTTCAGTTACGTACGGTCAACTCTCCCAGAAAATGAGCTTTCCGTGGTGAAGTTAGTTTATAATAAACTACTGGCAACCAAGAACAGGAACAACATCGAACACAAATACCCCAATCATCGCTGGCCAGTGATATGGAAAAACATACATAGCCGTGATTTACCAACGTCAGTGAAAGCCTCTTGGTACAGGGTCGTGAACCGTAAAATAAGTACCAATTCACGACTTCATGCTCTACATTTGGCTGACTCACCTTTGTGCCTAACGTGCAACTTGCCTGATACTGATGAACATCGTTTTCTGTGCACCACTGTCCAAGCAGTTTGGCCATGCATTCGCCGAAAACTGGCTACGATTATGAGGACTTCCCAGCTTTGTATTAAACCTGAAGATTTCCTGTATCCGGATTCAGTGCCGTACCCGAACACCAAACGGAACTCTGTCAATTGGTTGAAGGGTCATTATGTTCATTATTTACAGACGCAAGAACCCAAGAGTGAGGCGGCGTTCTGTCTTTACCTGGCATTACAGTTTCACATACTTTCACAGACGAGACATTACAGGAAACGATATGCGAATTTTTTAGAAGTCGTTCTTCGATGAAAGAAGTATTTTTTTCTTTCCTTCATTCTACATTGCTTTGTTTTTTCTCTTTTTTCTTCAAATGTCACAGTGACGTATACTGAACAGTGTTACGACAAGGACTATTTTATTTTCTTCTGTTTTTCTAGCGGACCAGAGTTCCTTTTTCATTTCCTATTTAAAAAAAAAAAAAATATATATATATATATATATATTCTACTTTGTCACCATTGCGGGACTATGCAATAGGTTTAGAAGTATCTTTGGTTTGGAAATCGGAATAGTTCAGAAGAATAAGTACTTCAGAAATCATGGCAGATGAAGCCGACGCCGACGAAGGCGATTTATGGCGAGCGCAAGGCGGGGCTGAAGGGGAGGAAGGAGGCCCTATAAAAAAAAAAAAAAAAAAAAAAAAAAAAAAAAAAAAAAAAAAAAAAAAAAAGTGGTTAAGGCGTCTGACTAGAAATCAGATTCCCTCTGGGAGCGTAGTTTCTAGTCCTACCGACTGCGTTTCGTTTTTGTGTCAAGACGCGAAGAGCGTCTCCAACGGAACCGTGAAATGGGCAAACACGTGGGAAACATTGCATTCGAGACGCTTGTGAATTTTCCAGTTGGCAAGTGAGTGTCGACAAAACACGAAGCTCCTCTGCTTCAACGTATGAGACGTAAAAGCTGCTGCAATTTGATTTTCATCGTGTGTCAGCTTTCTTCGATAGACAGTTACGAGCCCAGCGTGATGAGTTCGTAGAGAGCATTCAGAGGACGTTTAATTAGTAACAGCTCCATGCAATGATTGCCCAACAGTAAACGACATGAGGCAGTGTGTCCGTAGGATAGTGGGAAGTGACGTGGAGATAACATGAGCCCGGATAGCTCCGTCGGTAGAGCATTAGGCTTTTAACCTAAGGGTCCAGGGTTCAAGTCCCTGTCCGGGCGGAAATTTTAATACTTTGGTAGCGGCTCGCCTACAAGCGGTGAAAGCACTACGGAAAAAAATGCAGCTACGCCGTTCCCTGGCACTGCAGTGCTCTAAACGGCAGCAGGTGCACGTGTCGGGAGAATCTTGTGCTAGCGGCAGTCGTGGCCGAGTGGTTAAGGCGTCTGACTCGAAATCAGATTCCCTCTGGGAGCGTAGGTTCGAATCCTACCGGCTGTGTGCGATTTTGCGTACAAACGAGCAGAAAGTTTCGCGCACATGTGACATGCATGGGTGAATGCCAATGCAAACCAGTGCCACCTCTCTCAGCAAGACGAAGATTTATGTTTAAAGATACTAAATTTCGCGGCGGGCTCTGCTTCCTATGGCTATCGGTTCATCTCGCACGGAAGCTAGTAATGCAGAAATCCGTCGCAGGCCCACGAGCGCACCGCCGTCATTTCCTCGCGCAGTCGCCGTGTTCGTGAGTACGCACATGTACTTGAAAGTGTTGGACAGAGCGAGCATTCATTTCTTTTTAAGTATCGCAATTGAGTCATTTGAGTGCGGCAAAAGCAGTGGTGCAGCGTGTCTTCTCGTAAGATCTCGCAGCTGCTTGGAAGTATGTCCATCGTTTAAGACGACAGAAAACTAGCGTCAGCGGTGCGTCAGTGGGAAGTCGGTGAAGTCGCCATTGGAGCCCCAAGCCAGTAATTACGACACGCAAATCACTCGCACACATTGCAGCTGTACCACCATGCTTGGCAGAGGGACAGGATAGCTGAGTCAAGCAGAGCGCTAGACCGACAACCGAAAGGTCCCGGGTTTAAGCCCCTGTCCAGGCGAAAATTAATACACTGTCGTAACGGCTACTGTGCTGGCCACGGAAGCACTACAGAAACGAGTGAGGCCATGGCGTTTTCTGCCGCCAGGTTGCTTTAAAAGGAGCAGTTTCACTTGTAGAGAGACGCTGCTGCGACGGGCACTCGTGGCCGAGTGGTTAAGGCGTCTGACTAGAAATCAGATTCCCTCTGGGAGCGTAGGTTCGAGTCCTACCGACTGCGTTTCGTTTTTGTGTCAAGACGCGAAGAGCGTCTCCAACGGAACCGTGAAATGGGCAAACACGTGGGAAACATTGCATTCGAGACGCTTGTGAATTTTCCAGTTGGCAAGTGAGTGTCGACAAAACACGAAGCTCCTCTGCTTCAACGTATGAGACGTAAAAGCTGCTGCAATTTGATTTTCATCGTGTGTCAGCTTTCTTCGATAGACAGTTACGAGCCCAGCGTGATGAGTTCGTAGAGAGCATTCAGAGGACGTTTAATTAGTAACAGCTCCATGCAATGATTGCCCAACAGTAAACGACATGAGGCAGTGTGTCCGTAGGATAGTGGGAAGTGACGTGGAGATAACATGAGCCCGGATAGCTCCGTCGGTAGAGCATTAGGCTTTTAACCTAAGGGTCCAGGGTTCAAGTCCCTGTCCGGGCGGAAATTTTAATACTTTGGTAGCGGCTCGCCTACAAGCGGTGAAAGCACTACGGAAAAAAATGCAGCTACGCCGTTCCCTGGCACTGCAGTGCTCTAAACGGCAGCAGGTGCACGTGTCGGGAGAATCTTGTGCTAGCGGCAGTCGTGGCCGAGTGGTTAAGGCGTCTGACTCGAAATCAGATTCCCTCTGGGAGCGTAGGTTCGAATCCTACCGGCTGCGTGCGATTTTGCGTACAAACGAGCAGAAAGTTTCGCGCACATGTGACATGCATGGGTGAATGCCAATGCAAACCAGTGCCACCTCTCTCAGCAAGACGAAGATTTATGTTTAAAGATACTAAATTTCGCGGCGGGCTCTGCTTCCTATGGCTATCGGTTCATCTCGCACGGAAGCTAGTAATGCAGAAATCCGTCGCAAGCCCACGAGCGCACCGCCGTCATTTCCTCGCGCAGTCGCCGTGTTCGTGAGTACGCACATGTACTTGAAAGTGTTGGACAGAGCGAGCATTCATTTCTTTTCAAGTATCGCAATTGAGTCATTTGAGTGCGGCAAAAGCAGTGGTGCAGCGTGTCTTCTCGTAAGATCTCGCAGCTGCTTGGAAGTATGTCCATCGTTTAAGACGACAGAAAACTAGCGTCAGCGGTGCGTCAGTGGGAAGTCGGTGAAGTCGCCATTGGAGCCCCAAGCCAGTAATTACGACACGCAAATCACTCGCACACATTGCAGCTGTACCACCATGCTTGGCAGAGGGACAGGATAGCTGAGTCAAGCAGAGCGCTAGACCGACAACCGAAAGGTCCCGGGTTTAAGCCCCTGTCCAGGCGAAAATTAATACACTGTCGTAACGGCTACTGTGCTGGCCACGGAAGCACTACAGAAACGAGTGAGGCCATGGCGTTTTCTGCCGCCAGGTTGCTTTAAAAGGAGCAGTTTCACTTGTAGAGAGACGCTGCTGCGACGGGCAGTCGTGGCCGAGTGGTTAAGGCGTCTGACTAGAAATCAGATTCCCTCTGGGAGCGTAGTTTCTAGTCCTACCGACTGCGTTTCGTTTTTGTGTCAAGACGCGAAGAGCGTCTCCAACGGAACCGTGAAATGGGCAAACACGTGGGAAACATTGCATTCGAGACGCTTGTGAATTTTCCAGTTGGCAAGTGAGTGTCGACAAAACACGAAGCTCCTCTGCTTCAACGTATGAGACGTAAAAGCTGCTGCAATTTGATTTTCATCGTGTGTCAGCTTTCTTCGATAGACAGTTACGAGCCCAGCGTGATGAGTTCGTAGAGAGCATTCAGAGGACGTTTAATTAGTAACAGCTCCATGCAATGATTGCCCAACAGTAAACGACATGAGGCAGTGTGTCCGTAGCATAGTGGGAAGTGACGTGGAGATAACATGAGCCCGGATAGCTCCGTCGGTAGAGCATTAGGCTTTTAACCTAAGGGTCCAGGGTTCAAGTCCCTGTCCGGGCGGAAATTTTAATACTTTGGTAGCGGCTCGCCTACAAGCGGTGAAAGCACTACGGAAAAAAATGCAGCTACGCCGTTCCCTGGCACTGCAGTGCTCTAAACGGCAGCAGGTGCACGTGTCGGGAGAATCTTGTGCTAGCGGCAGTCGTGGCCGAGTGGTTAAGGCGTCTGACTCGAAATCAGATTCCCTCTGGGAGCGTAGGTTCGAATCCTACCGGCTGTGTGCGATTTTGCGTACAAACGAGCAGAAAGTTTCGCGCACATGTGACATGCATGGGTGAATGCCAATGCAAACCAGTGCCACCTCTCTCAGCAAGACGAAGATTTATGTTTAAAGATACTAAATTTCGCGGCGGGCTCTGCTTCCTATGGCTATCGGTTCATCTCGCACGGAAGCTAGTAATGCAGAAATCCGTCGCAGGCCCACGAGCGCACCGCCGTCATTTCCTCGCGCAGTCGCCGTGTTCGTGAGTACGCACATGTACTTGAAAGTGTTGGACAGAGCGAGCATTCATTTCTTTTTAAGTATCGCAATTGAGTCATTTGAGTGCGGCAAAAGCAGTGGTGCAGCGTGTCTTCTCGTAAGATCTCGCAGCTGCTTGGAAGTATGTCCATCGTTTAAGACGACAGAAAACTAGCGTCAGCGGTGCGTCAGTGGGAAGTCGGTGAAGTCGCCATTGGAGCCCCAAGCCAGTAATTACGACACGCAAATCACTCGCACACATTGCAGCTGTACCACCATGCTTGGCAGAGGGACAGGATAGCTGAGTCAAGCAGAGCGCTAGACCGACAACCGAAAGGTCCCGGGTTTAAGCCCCTGTCCAGGCGAAAATTAATACACTGTCGTAACGGCTACTGTGCTGGCCACGGAAGCACTACAGAAACGAGTGAGGCCATGGCGTTTTCTGCCGCCAGGTTGCTTTAAAAGGAGCAGTTTCACTTGTAGAGAGACGCTGCTGCGACGGGCACTCGTGGCCGAGTGGTTAAGGCGTCTGACTAGAAATCAGATTCCCTCTGGGAGCGTAGGTTCGAGTCCTACCGACTGCGTTTCGTTTTTGTGTCAAGACGCGAAGAGCGTCTCCAACGGAACCGTGAAATGGGCAAACACGTGGGAAACATTGCATTCGAGACGCTTGTGAATTTTCCAGTTGGCAAGTGAGTGTCGACAAAACACGAAGCTCCTCTGCTTCAACGTATGAGACGTAAAAGCTGCTGCAATTTGATTTTCATCGTGTGTCAGCTTTCTTCGATAGACAGTTACGAGCCCAGCGTGATGAGTTCGTAGAGAGCATTCAGAGGACGTTTAATTAGTAACAGCTCCATGCAATGATTGCCCAACAGTAAACGACATGAGGCAGTGTGTCCGTAGGATAGTGGGAAGTGACGTGGAGATAACATGAGCCCGGATAGCTCCGTCGGTAGAGCATTAGGCTTTTAACCTAAGGGTCCAGGGTTCAAGTCCCTGTCCGGGCGGAAATTTTAATACTTTGGTAGCGGCTCGCCTACAAGCGGTGAAAGCACTACGGAAAAAAATGCAGCTACGCCGTTCCCTGGCACTGCAGTGCTCTAAACGGCAGCAGGTGCACGTGTCGGGAGAATCTTGTGCTAGCGGCAGTCGTGGCCGAGTGGTTAAGGCGTCTGACTCGAAATCAGATTCCCTCTGGGAGCGTAGGTTCGAATCCTACCGGCTGCGTGCGATTTTGCGTACAAACGAGCAGAAAGTTTCGCGCACATGTGACATGCATGGGTGAATGCCAATGCAAACCAGTGCCACCTCTCTCAGCAAGACGAAGATTTATGTTTAAAGATACTAAATTTCGCGGCGGGCTCTGCTTCCTATGGCTATCGGTTCATCTCGCACGGAAGCTAGTAATGCAGAAATCCGTCGCAAGCCCACGAGCGCACCGCCGTCATTTCCTCGCGCAGTCGCCGTGTTCGTGAGTACGCACATGTACTTGAAAGTGTTGGACAGAGCGAGCATTCATTTCTTTTCAAGTATCGCAATTGAGTCATTTGAGTGCGGCAAAAGCAGTGGTGCAGCGTGTCTTCTCGTAAGATCTCGCAGCTGCTTGGAAGTATGTCCATCGTTTAAGACGACAGAAAACTAGCGTCAGCGGTGCGTCAGTGGGAAGTCGGTGAAGTCGCCATTGGAGCCCCAAGCCAGTAATTACGACACGCAAATCACTCGCACACATTGCAGCTGTACCACCATGCTTGGCAGAGGGACAGGATAGCTGAGTCAAGCAGAGCGCTAGACCGACAACCGAAAGGTCCCGGGTTTAAGCCCCTGTCCAGGCGAAAATTAATACACTGTCGTAACGGCTACTGTGCTGGCCACGGAAGCACTACAGAAACGAGTGAGGCCATGGCGTTTTCTGCCGCCAGGTTGCTTTAAAAGGAGCAGTTTCACTTGTAGAGAGACGCTGCTGCGACGGGCAGTCGTGGCCGAGTGGTTAAGGCGTCTGACTAGAAATCAGATTCCCTCTGGGAGCGTAGTTTCTAGTCCTACCGACTGCGTTTCGTTTTTGTGTCAAGACGCGAAGAGCGTCTCCAACGGAACCGTGAAATGGGCAAACACGTGGGAAACATTGCATTCGAGACGCTTGTGAATTTTCCAGTTGGCAAGTGAGTGTCGACAAAACACGAAGCTCCTCTGCTTCAACGTATGAGACGTAAAAGCTGCTGCAATTTGATTTTCATCGTGTGTCAGCTTTCTTCGATAGACAGTTACGAGCCCAGCGTGATGAGTTCGTAGAGAGCATTCAGAGGACGTTTAATTAGTAACAGCTCCATGCAATGATTGCCCAACAGTAAACGACATGAGGCAGTGTGTCCGTAGCATAGTGGGAAGTGACGTGGAGATAACATGAGCCCGGATAGCTCCGTCGGTAGAGCATTAGGCTTTTAACCTAAGGGTCCAGGGTTCAAGTCCCTGTCCGGGCGGAAATTTTAATACTTTGGTAGCGGCTCGCCTACAAGCGGTGAAAGCACTACGGAAAAAAATGCAGCTACGCCGTTCCCTGGCACTGCAGTGCTCTAAACGGCAGCAGGTGCACGTGTCGGGAGAATCTTGTGCTAGCGGCAGTCGTGGCCGAGTGGTTAAGGCGTCTGACTCGAAATCAGATTCCCTCTGGGAGCGTAGGTTCGAATCCTACCGGCTGTGTGCGATTTTGCGTACAAACGAGCAGAAAGTTTCGCGCACATGTGACATGCATGGGTGAATGCCAATGCAAACCAGTGCCACCTCTCTCAGCAAGACGAAGATTTATGTTTAAAGATACTAAATTTCGCGGCGGGCTCTGCTTCCTATGGCTATCGGTTCATCTCGCACGGAAGCTAGTAATGCAGAAATCCGTCGCAGGCCCACGAGCGCACCGCCGTCATTTCCTCGCGCAGTCGCCGTGTTCGTGAGTACGCACATGTACTTGAAAGTGTTGGACAGAGCGAGCATTCATTTCTTTTTAAGTATCGCAATTGAGTCATTTGAGTGCGGCAAAAGCAGTGGTGCAGCGTGTCTTCTCGTAAGATCTCGCAGCTGCTTGGAAGTATGTCCATCGTTTAAGACGACAGAAAACTAGCGTCAGCGGTGCGTCAGTGGGAAGTCGGTGAAGTCGCCATTGGAGCCCCAAGCCAGTAATTACGACACGCAAATCACTCGCACACATTGCAGCTGTACCACCATGCTTGGCAGAGGGACAGGATAGCTGAGTCAAGCAGAGCGCTAGACCGACAACCGAAAGGTCCCGGGTTTAAGCCCCTGTCCAGGCGAAAATTAATACACTGTCGTAACGGCTACTGTGCTGGCCACGGAAGCACTACAGAAACGAGTGAGGCCATGGCGTTTTCTGCCGCCAGGTTGCTTTAAAAGGAGCAGTTTCACTTGTAGAGAGACGCTGCTGCGACGGGCACTCGTGGCCGAGTGGTTAAGGCGTCTGACTAGAAATCAGATTCCCTCTGGGAGCGTAGGTTCGAGTCCTACCGACTGCGTTTCGTTTTTGTGTCAAGACGCGAAGAGCGTCTCCAACGGAACCGTGAAATGGGCAAACACGTGGGAAACATTGCATTCGAGACGCTTGTGAATTTTCCAGTTGGCAAGTGAGTGTCGACAAAACACGAAGCTCCTCTGCTTCAACGTATGAGACGTAAAAGCTGCTGCAATTTGATTTTCATCGTGTGTCAGCTTTCTTCGATAGACAGTTACGAGCCCAGCGTGATGAGTTCGTAGAGAGCATTCAGAGGACGTTTAATTAGTAACAGCTCCATGCAATGATTGCCCAACAGTAAACGACATGAGGCAGTGTGTCCGTAGCATAGTGGGAAGTGACGTGGAGATAACATGAGCCCGGATAGCTCAGTCGGTAGAGCATTAGGCTTTTAACCTAAGGGTCCAGGGTTCAAGTCCCTGTCCGGGCGGAAATTTTAATACTTTGGTAGCGGCTCGCCTACAAGCGGTGAAAGCACTACGGAAAAAAATGCAGCTACGCCGTTCCCTGGCAATGCAGTGCTCTAAACGGCAGCAGGTGCACGTGTCGGGAGAATCTTGTGCTAGCGGCAGTCGTGGCCGAGTGGTTAAGGCGTCTGACTCGAAATCAGATTCCCTCTGGGAGCGTAGGTTCGAATCCTACCGGCTGCGTGCGATTTTGCGTACAAACGAGCAGAAAGTTTCGCGCACATGTGACATGCATGGGTGAATGCCAATGCAAACCAGTGCCACCTCTCTCAGCAAGACGAAAATTTATGTTTAAAGATACTGAATTTCGCGGCGGGCTCTGCTTCCTATGGCTATCGGTTCATCTCGCACGGAAGCTAGTAATGCAGAAATCCGTCGCAGGCCCACGAGCGCACCGCCGTCATTTCCTCGCGCAGTCGCCGTGTTCGTGAGTACGCACATGCACTTGAAAGTGTTGGACAGAGCGAGCATTCATTTCTTTTTAAGTATCGCAATTGAGTCATTTGAGTGCGGCAAAAGCAGTGGTGCAGCGTGTCTTCTCGTAAGATCTCGCAGCTGCTTGGAAGTATGTCCATCGTTTAAGACGACAGAAAACTAGCGTCAGCGGTGCGTCAGTGGGAAGTCGGTGAAGTCGCCATTGGAGCCCCAAGCCAGTAATTACGACACGCAAATCACTCGCACACATTGCAGCTGTACCACCATGCTTGGCAGAGGGACAGGATAGCTAAGTCAAGCAGAGCGCTAGACCGACAACCGAAAGGTCCCGGGTTTAAGCCCCTGTCCAGGCGAAAATTAATACACTGTCGTAACGGCTACTGTGCTGGCCACGGAAGCACTACAGAAACGAGTGAGGCCATGGCGTTTTCTGCCGCCAGGTTGCTTTAAAAGGAGCAGTTTCACTTGTAGAGAGACGCTGCTGCGACGGGCAGTCGTGGCCGAGTGGTTAAGGCGTCTGACTAGAAATCAGATTCCCTCTGGGAGCGTAGGTTCGAGTCCTACCGACTGCGTTTCGTTTTTGTGTCAAGACGCGAAGAGCGTCTCCAACGGAACCGTGAAATGGGCAAACACGTGGGAAACATTGCATTCGAGACGCTTGTGAATTTTCCAGTTGGCAAGTGAGTGTCGACAAAACACGAAGCTCCTCTGCTTCAACGTATGAGACGTAAAAGCTGCTGCAATTTGATTTTCATCGTGTGTCAGCTTTCTTCGATAGACAGTTACGAGCCCAGCGTGATGAGTTCGTAGAGAGCATTCAGAGGACGTTTAATTAGTAACAGCTCCATGCAATGATTGCCCAACAGTAAACGACATGAGGCAGTGTGTCCGTAGCATAGTGGGAAGTGACGTGGAGATAACATGAGCCCGGATAGCTCAGTCGGTAGAGCATTAGGCTTTTAACCTAAGGGTCCAGGGTTCAAGTCCCTGTCCGGGCGGAAATTTTAATACTTTGGTAGCGGCTCGCCTACAAGCGGTGAAAGCACTACGGAAAAAAATGCAGCTACGCCGTTCCCTGGCAATGCAGTGCTCTAAACGGCAGCAGGTGCACGTGTCGGGAGAATCTTGTGCTAGCGGCAGTCGTGGCCGAGTGGTTAAGGCGTCTGACTCGAAATCAGATTCTCTCTGGGAGCGTAGGTTCGAATCCTACCGGCTGCGTGCGATTTTGCGTACAAACGAGCAGAAAGTTTCGCGCACATGTGACATGCATGGGTGAATGCCAATGCAAACCAGTGCCACCTCTCTCAGCAAGACGAAAATTTATGTTTAAAGATACTGAATTTCGCGGCGGGCTCTGCTTCCTATGGCTATCGGTTCATCTCGCACGGAAGCTAGTAATGCAGAAATCCGTCGCAGGCCCACGAGCGCACCGCCGTCATTTCCTCGCGCAGTCGCCGTGTTCGTGAGTACGCACATGCACTTGAAAGTGTTGGACAGAGCGAGCATTCATTTCTTTTTAAGTATCGCAATTGAGTCATTTGAGTGCGGCAAAAGCAGTGGTGCAGCGTGTCTTCTCGTAAGATCTCGCAGCTGCTTGGAAGTATGTCCATCGTTTAAGACGACAGAAAACTAGCGTCAGCGGTGCGTCAGTGGGAAGTCGGTGAAGTCGCCATTGGAGCCCCAAGCCAGTAATTACGACACGCAAATCACTCGCACACATTGCAGCTGTACCACCATGCTTGGCAGAGGGACAGGATAGCTAAGTCAAGCAGAGCGCTAGACCGACAACCGAAAGGTCCCGGGTTTAAGCCCCTGTCCAGGCGAAAATTAATACACTGTCGTAACGGCTACTGTGCTGGCCACGGAAGCACTACAGAAACGAGTGAGGCCATGGCGTTTTCTGCCGCCAGGTTGCTTTAAAAGGAGCAGTTTCACTTGTAGAGAGACGCTGCTGCGACGGGCAGTCGTGGCCGAGTGGTTAAGGCGTCTGACTAGAAATCAGATTCCCTCTGGGAGCGTAGGTTCGAGTCCTACCGACTGCGTTTCGTTTTTGTGTCAAGACGCGAAGAGCGTCTCCAACGGAACCGTGAAATGGGCAAACACGTGGGAAACATTGCATTCGAGACGCTTGTGAATTTTCCAGTTGGCAAGTGAGTGTCGACAAAACACGAAGCTCCTCTGCTTCAACGTATGAGACGTAAAAGCTGCTGCAATTTGATTTTCATCGTGTGTCAGCTTTCTTCGATAGACAGTTACGAGCCCAGCGTGATGAGTTCGTAGAGAGCATTCAGAGGACGTTTAATTAGTAACAGCTCCATGCAATGATTGCCCAACAGTAAACGACATGAGGCAGTGTGTCCGTAGCATAGTGGGAAGTGACGTGGAGATAACATGAGCCCGGATAGCTCAGTCGGTAGAGCATTAGGCTTTTAACCTAAGGGTCCAGGGTTCAAGTCCCTGTCCGGGCGGAAATTTTAATACTTTGGTAGCGGCTCGCCTACAAGCGGTGAAAGCACTACGGAAAAAAATGCAGCTACGCCGTTCCCTGGCAATGCAGTGCTCTAAACGGCAGCAGGTGCACGTGTCGGGAGAATCTTGTGCTAGCGGCAGTCGTGGCCGAGTGGTTAAGGCGTCTGACTCGAAATCAGATTCCCTCTGGGAGCGTAGGTTCGAATCCTACCGGCTGCGTGCGATTTTGCGTACAAACGAGCAGAAAGTTTCGCGCACATGTGACATGCATGGGTGAATGCCAATGCAAACCAGTGCCACCTCTCTCAGCAAGACGAAAATTTATGTTTAAAGATACTGAATTTCGCGGCGGGCTCTGCTTCCTATGGCTATCGGTTCATCTCGCACGGAAGCTAGTAATGCAGAAATCCGTCGCAGGCCCACGAGCGCACCGCCGTCATTTCCTCGCGCAGTCGCCGTGTTCGTGAGTACGCACATGCACTTGAAAGTGTTGGACAGAGCGAGCATTCATTTCTTTTTAAGTATCGCAATTGAGTCATTTGAGTGCGGCAAAAGCAGTGGTGCAGCGTGTCTTCTCGTAAGATCTCGCAGCTGCTTGGAAGTATGTCCATCGTTTAAGACGACAGAAAACTAGCGTCAGCGGTGCGTCAGTGGGAAGTCGGTGAAGTCGCCATTGGAGCCCCAAGCCAGTAATTACGACACGCAAATCACTCGCACACATTGCAGCTGTACCACCATGCTTGGCAGAGGGACAGGATAGCTAAGTCAAGCAGAGCGCTAGACCGACAACCGAAAGGTCCCGGGTTTAAGCCCCTGTCCAGGCGAAAATTAATACACTGTCGTAACGGCTACTGTGCTGGCCACGGAAGCACTACAGAAACGAGTGAGGCCATGGCGTTTTCTGCCGCCAGGTTGCTTTAAAAGGAGCAGTTTCACTTGTAGAGAGACGCTGCTGCGACGGGCAGTCGTGGCCGAGTGGTTAAGGCGTCTGACTAGAAATCAGATTCCCTCTGGGAGCGTAGTTTCTAGTCCTACCGACTGCGTTTCGTTTTTGTGTCAAGACGCGAAGAGCGTCTCCAACGGAACCGTGAAATGGGCAAACACGTGGGAAACATTGCATTCGAGACGCTTGTGAATTTTCCAGTTGGCAAGTGAGTGTCGACAAAACACGAAGCTCCTCTGCTTCAACGTATGAGACGTAAAAGCTGCTGCAATTTGATTTTCATCGTGTGTCAGCTTTCTTCGATAGACAGTTACGAGCCCAGCGTGATGAGTTCGTAGAGAGCATTCAGAGGACGTTTAATTAGTAACAGCTCCATGCAATGATTGCCCAACAGTAAACGACATGAGGCAGTGTGTCCGTAGCATAGTGGGAAGTGACGTGGAGATAACATGAGCCCGGATAGCTCCGTCGGTAGAGCATTAGGCTTTTAACCTAAGGGTCCAGGGTTCAAGTCCCTGTCCGGGCGGAAATTTTAATACTTTGGTAGCGGCTCGCCTACAAGCGGTGAAAGCACTACGGAAAAAAATGCAGCTACGCCGTTCCCTGGCACTGCAGTGCTCTAAACGGCAGCAGGTGCACGTGTCGGGAGAATCTTGTGCTAGCGGCAGTCGTGGCCGAGTGGTTAAGGCGTCTGACTCGAAATCAGATTCCCTCTGGGAGCGTAGGTTCGAATCCTACCGGCTGTGTGCGATTTTGCGTACAAACGAGCAGAAAGTTTCGCGCACATGTGACATGCATGGGTGAATGCCAATGCAAACCAGTGCCACCTCTCTCAGCAAGACGAAGATTTATGTTTAAAGATACTAAATTTCGCGGCGGGCTCTGCTTCCTATGGCTATCGGTTCATCTCGCACGGAAGCTAGTAATGCAGAAATCCGTCGCAGGCCCACGAGCGCACCGCCGTCATTTCCTCGCGCAGTCGCCGTGTTCGTGAGTACGCACATGCACTTGAAAGTGTTGGACAGAGCGAGCATTCATTTCTTTTTAAGTATCGCAATTGAGTCATTTGAGTGCGGCAAAAGCAGTGGTGCAGCGTGTCTTCTCGTAAGATCTCGCAGCTGCTTGGAAGTATGTCCATCGTTTAAGACGACAGAAAACTAGCGTCAGCGGTGCGTCAGTGGGAAGTCGGTGAAGTCGCCATTGGAGCCCCAAGCCAGTAATTACGACACGCAAATCACTCGCACACATTGCAGCTGTACCACCATGCTTGGCAGAGGGACAGGATAGCTAAGTCAAGCAGAGCGCTAGACCGACAACCGAAAGGTCCCGGGTTTAAGCCCCTGTCCAGGCGAAAATTAATACACTGTCGTAACGGCTACTGTGCTGGCCACGGAAGCACTACAGAAACGAGTGAGGCCATGGCGTTTTCTGCCGCCAGGTTGCTTTAAAAGGAGCAGTTTCACTTGTAGAGAGACGCTGCTGCGACGGGCAGTCGTGGCCGAGTGGTTAAGGCGTCTGACTAGAAATCAGATTCCCTCTGGGAGCGTAGGTTCGAGTCCTACCGACTGCGTTTCGTTTTTGTGTCAAGACGCGAAGAGCGTCTCCAACGGAACCGTGAAATGGGCAAACACGTGGGAAACATTGCATTCGAGACGCTTGTGAATTTTCCAGTTGGCAAGTGAGTGTCGACAAAACACGAAGCTCCTCTGCTTCAACGTATGAGACGTAAAAGCTGCTGCAATTTGATTTTCATCGTGTGTCAGCTTTCTTCGATAGACAGTTACGAGCCCAGCGTGATGAGTTCGTAGAGAGCATTCAGAGGACGTTTAATTAGTAACAGCTCCATGCAATGATTGCCCAACAGTAAACGACATGAGGCAGTGTGTCCGTAGGATAGTGGGAAGTGACGTGGAGGTAACATGAGCCCGGATAGCTCAGTCGGTAGAGCATTAGGCTTTTAACCTAAGGGTCCAGGGTTCAAGTCCCTGTCCGGGCGGAAATTTTAATACTTTGGTAGCGGCTCGCCTACAAGCGGTGAAAGCACTACGGAAAAAAATGCAGCTACGCCGTTCCCTGGCAATGCAGTGCTCTAAACGGCAGCAGGTGCACGTGTCGGGAGAATCTTGTGCTAGCGGCAGTCGTGGCCGAGTGGTTCACATTCTCGCTTCGCGCGTCGGTCGACTAGGTCGTGCTCTTAGTTCCGCCTCTACCGTAGCGCAGCGTGTTTTCCTCCTGTCAGTCTAGTGCCGTGTTGGTCTCCGTGCGCGTCGCATCGCTGGTTGTCGGCTGGTGTTTGGTGTTCGTGCGGCCCTTCCTGTCGCGGCGTCGTCGCTCGCCGTGATGTCCACCATGGTTCCCACGAAAGTTCCGCGTACAGGTACAGTCAGTTTTACCTTTGACAAATCCACGCGTCACGTCCAGCCCGGTTCTTTGGAGATACATGACTGGTTAGTCGATACAGTTAAGGTCACTACTGATCAGGTGCATACCGCATATTTCGACAGCGAATTATATGTGTTTTTTGTTAAGTTTCTTGACCCGCTCCAGGTTGATAGGCTACTTTCTCGTCATGGTTCTCAGGTACCCTTTACGCACCGTGATGGTTCCACTAGTATGGTTCTCTTGGCCAATGCAGAAGTGGTATATACGAATGTTCGGGTATTTAACCTTCCGCCCGAGGTTGACGACTCTTTTCTGAAGTCCGTTTTGCTTCCTTATGGGGACGTACGCCATATTCGAAAGGAACGCTGGTCTGCTCAGCACCGCTTACAGGTATATAGTGGTATTCGGTCGGTGGAAATGGTGGTCAAAAAACCTATTCCTTCTCACCTACAGGTATGTGGTTATAGGGTCCATGTCACGTACAGTGGCCAGGAAGGAACATGTTATTATTGTAATGAAACTGGTCATTTCCGTACTAATTGTCCGCGGCGTGTGGTGGTATTAAAACCTACATACGAACAGCGTAAAAAATTGACTTTAGCTGATCTTCTCCCGCAAGGATCTCGGACTGAATCGCTCACTGTTACTGAGGTACGCAGTGATCCGTTACCCGACAACGGCCGTGATTTTCCCCCGTTGTCCTTGAGTAGGGATGTTGCTGCCCATAATTCCGATGTTCCCGCGCTGATTTCTCACAACAAGCGTCGGCGAACACAGGATGATGCGGCTGATGAATCTTCCTTATTGGCTCGCCCTTCCGATGGGCCTCCGGTAAAGGACTCTCTTTCTCAGTCGGAAATCGTGGATGAGGAAGCCACAGGTGCTATCACGCCTTTGCAGAAGCTCCCTGACACCTTATCTGACGTTGTTCCTGCTACCGCGGCAGCCTCTTCGGAGACGCCCGTGACGGAACCTGCTTCTGGTTGCCACGTGTCTTCTCCGGTGCTCTCTGACACTTCTCCTATTGACTCTGTTTCGCATCCCCCTTCTGGAATTTCTGTCGCCCCCTCTGGGTCACAGCCTCCTCCCATTAAACAACTGATTGATTCTCCAGAGCCAGTGGATCCCGTTGTTATTCACCAACTGTCCCACCGTGAACCCATGTCTGCGGACGAGTGGGATGTAGAGGCCTCTCTCTCGCAATCTGACACGGAATGTCTACATGATGCTCCTACGCAGCCGAACGCTGCAGCGTCGGCACCGCGGAGCCGCAGTCGAATCCGTAAACAGCCACGGAGAGCCGCGTCACGGCCGAAGAAAAAGCAGTGGGAAGATGAGGGTTCTGTTTCGTAGTTTTTCTCTCTGTGGTTCAGCGCTTGTTTCTGGTATGATTACTTGTATGCTGCTCCGTCAGCTGACGGCTCTCTACCGATCTTTGTTTTTCTTGTAGGTTGAAGTTCCATGCAAGCATATACATTTCTTACTCTGAATATTAACAGAATATGTTCTGAGCTTCGGCTCGCCGCTTTGCGACAGTTTATCTATCAGTCTGGGGCAGATGTTGTTTTTTTTACAGGAAGTCCTATTCGACCAGTTTTCCATTCCTGGGTTCTCGACGTTTTTTAATGTCGCTTCCGAACTTTCTACGGGCACTGCCTTGTTTTATAGAGAAGGCATTCCGTTGATGAATTTCGAAGTACTTGACAGTGGAAGGGGGATCGGGTGCACGTTTTATGATCTCAGTTTACTCCTTCTTTATGCCCCTTCTGGTTCGGGTTGTACTACCGCACGCTCGAGTTTCTATAAAGAAGAAGTCATTTACCTGCTTCGTAAATCCCCGACAAAGATAATTTTAGGTGGGGACTTCAATTGTGTTCTACGGCCGGTAGATCAGTCTCCTAATTTTAATTTCAGTAAAGAACTCGACGACCTTGTGCGCTCCTTGCACCTGCGTGACGTGTGGGTTTCTCGCAATCCTACACTTGTGCGACATACCTACTTTACTCCCACGTCTAGCAGTCGCCTCGATCGCTTTTACCTTTCCGATTCCTTGTGTGGGCAACTTCTGGCTGTTGATGTGATACCAGCCTGTTTTACTGATCATTGCGCTGTAGCCGTTACGTTTAATTACGAGCGACAACCGGTAAAATTGTTTCGTCCTCCTTGGATGCTCAATATCGCGTATTTGCAAGATACCTCCCTTGGTATCGTCCTGGAGGACATTTGGACACGTTGTTCTCGTACTATGGACCGGTACCCGTCTATCGTGGCATGGTGGACACTGTATGCAAAACCTCACATCCGTAGGGCTCTCATGCGTTTTGGGGCTGCGAAGGTGGCAGAAGATCGACGAACGCAAGAATTTTACTATTCTGTCTTACGTCAACTGTACGATAGTGCTACGCATGCTCCCCTCCGGGTTACTGATATACAGCGCATCAAAGCCAAATTGCTGCAGCTCAAACGCATTCAAATGGAGGGCCTGCGGACGAGGTCTCAACCACGTTCCCTTCTACAAGAGGAACTGACGTCACTCTACCATCTAGTCCGTTTACGGTCGCGCCGGAAACGTGGGTGCCTTGCCTCCCTCACAACCGCTGACGGCCGCGTGTTCACCTCTCACCGTGACATTTCTGACTTCGTTTACACCTATTTTACTGATCTGTACGATACTCATGTCCCGGCGGAAACCTCTCTTGACGACTTTACCTCCTTGCTGCCTCGCGTCGTCACTCCTCAATTAAACGACGCCTTTCTGCGTCCCTTTCAGAAGGATGACATATATGATGTTGTTGCAGGATCGCAGTCCCGCAAGTCGCCTGGATTAGATGGTATTCCTAAGGAGTTCTATGTTCAATTTTGGCCGCTCATTGGTGACACCTTAACGTCAATGGTAAATGAAGTGATGCGGGGAGTCTCACTTCCTGCTCCTTTTCAGGAAGGCAGAATGGTCCTCCTCCCGAAATCCACAGGTCGACCTGCAATTGATTCCCTCCGTCCTATTACTCTCCTTAACTTTGATTATAAACTTGTCGCTCGAGCAATTAACATCCGTCTCTCTAAGCTGCTCGATACCATTATTGCCGCCCACCAAAGCTGTGTGCCTGGACGCACGATACTGACTTCCGTTCTCGAATGTCGCGATGTAATCTCGGTGGCGGCTGCCGCTAATATCCCAGGGGCTTTGCTTTTTCTTGATTTCCAAAAAGCGTTCGATCGCGTCAGCCATGATTTTTTATCGAGAGTGCTCACCGCTGTCGGCTTTAATAATGATGCTCGACAAGTATTAACTAATCTTTTTACCGGTATCAGTGTCTCGGTGATTGTGAACGGTCACCCTACCCCCCGGATATCGATCAGACGGGGGTTACCCCAGGGAAGCCCCTTATCCATGTCACTTTTTGTTCTATCCTTAGAGCCCTTACTTCGCCATCTCACCATGCACTTACGTGGCTGGAATATATTGGGGGAAATTTTTGCAGTCCGTGCATACGCCGATGACGTCATGGTTTTAGTACGACATGCCGAGGATATACCGCGGCTTAAGGATACCTTGGATTCATTTTGTGGTCTTGCTGGTGCTCGCATTAATGATCGCAAATGCACGTTCCTGCCGTTGAGAGGCTTTGATCATGTCGTCATTCCTTGGGCGACGGTTGTCGATCGCCATAAGACCTTGGGGATCATAGTGGATCGTAATCCGATCAAAATGGCGGCACTAAATTGGCGTGAGGTTACGAGTCGTGTTCACGGGGCGATCCTTGAACATGACCGCCGTTCCCTTAGCCTCCTTCACAAGGCACGGGTTTTAGAGACCTATGTCTTCAGTAAAATATACTACGTTGCGCAGGTCTTCCCGCTTCCCGCGATGATGGCCCGCAGGCTGAAACAGCTGTCTAGTCGATTTCTGTGGCGCCGCCATGTCTTCCGTGTCCGATATGAAGTTGTGGCCAGGCCTCGGAAGCTTGGAGGATTGGGTTTTTCAGATATCAAAGTGAAGACGTCCATCTTATTTGCCCGCCGCAATGTTTTAACCTGTACGCGGGCTCCGCATTCAGTCACCTCTCGTTTACTTTCCCGCCTCCGGCAGGCCAGTCTGACCCCTCCTGTTGATGTTGGACGGATTAATCCTAAATTGCGGCACATTCGTGAATACTTTGTACTTGTCGGTATTCTGGGTGCTGATATACTTTCTATGACGTATATAACTACCAACATGCTACAAATCCGTTGGGGTACAGCATGTTTCCCTTCTTCTGTTGAACTTGCTTCCCCGTCAACGTCATGGAAAACGGTCTGGTCTCATCTTAGTCTTCCCATTTTGCCGATGGAGATTGCTTCAACGTGGTATAAGGTCATTTACCGTCTGATACCTACTGGTGATCGTCTTTTTCGTATTGGCCTTCGTCCGACTGATCAGTGTGAGGAATGTCATCAAACTGACACCTTACTTCACAGGCTAGTTGCTTGCGGACGGGATCATTGGCTCTGGGTCCGCCGTCAATTAGCTTTTCTTACTAGAGGGCCTGAAACCGCATTCCCAGACGACATCTTCTTACATCCGGACATCTCTTATTTTCCTCAGACGAAAACGAACACGATTGTTTGGCTCTTGGGTTACTATGTCCACTACGTCATTGAAGGCGGTAATGACCCAGATCCCCGCGTTTTTCACCATTATTTGTCAACTGCGCATTGGAAATGGCAGCGGTTACCACAGTACCGAACGCTTTTTTCGAATATGCTTTTTCTTGTGTTTAACCGTCAAGGGGTTGGTTAAGTTCCCCTGTGATTCCTGTTTTCTTCCCTGAGCTCGAGTCCCCTCCCTTGTTGTATTTTTTCGTAATTTTTTTTTTCTCTCTCTCTTTTGCATGTATCTATATACACCCAAAATTCATACGGGTGGGGTAACGGGTTGGTCTTCCCCTTCAGAAGAAATGTTTTATTTGTGTTTCACCTAATTTGTTGATTTTCTTTTTGCAGCTAATATTAAATGATGATTTGACTATGGTTGTCTGAATTCTCGTGAAATATACCAAGTCAATCTGATAATAAAAAAAAAAAAGTGGTTAAGGCGTCTGACTCGAAATCAGATTCCCTCTGGGAGCGTAGGTTCGAATCCTACCGGCTGCGTGCGATTTTGCGTACAAACGAGCAGAAAGTTTCGCGCACATGTGACATGCATGGGTGAATGCCAATGCAAACCAGTGCCACCTCTCTCAGCAAGACGAAAATTTATGTTTAAAGATACTGAATTTCGCGGCGGGCTCTGCTTCCTATGGCTATCGGTTCATCTCGCACGGAAGCTAGTAATGCAGAAATCCGTCGCAGGCCCACGAGCGCACCGCCGTCATTTCCTCGCGCAGTCGCCGTGTTCGTGAGTACGCACATGCACTTGAAAGTGTTGGACAGAGCGAGCATTCATTTCTTTTTAAGTATCGCAATTGAGTCATTTGAGTGCGGCAAAAGCAGTGGTGCAGCGTGTCTTCTCGTAAGATCTCGCAGCTGCTTGGAAGTATGTCCATCGTTTAAGACGACAGAAAACTAGCGTCAGCGGTGCGTCAGTGGGAAGTCGGTGAAGTCGCCATTGGAGCCCCAAGCCAGTAATTACGACACGCAAATCACTCGCACACATTGCAGCTGTACCACCATGCTTGGCAGAGGGACAGGATAGCTAAGTCAAGCAGAGCGCTAGACCGACAACCGAAAGGTCCCGGGTTTAAGCCCCTGTCCAGGCGAAAATTAATACACTGTCGTAACGGCTACTGTGCTGGCCACGGAAGCACTACAGAAACGAGTGAGGCCATGGCGTTTTCTGCCGCCAGGTTGCTTTAAAAGGAGCAGTTTCACTTGTAGAGAGACGCTGCTGCGACGGGCAGTCGTGGCCGAGTGGTTAAGGCGTCTGACTAGAAATCAGATTCCCTCTGGGAGCGTAGGTTCGAGTCCTACCGACTGCGTTTCGTTTTTGTGTCAAGACGCGAAGAGCGTCTCCAACGGAACCGTGAAATGGGCAAACACGTGGGAAACATTGCATTCGAGACGCTTGTGAATTTTCCAGTTGGCAAGTGAGTGTCGACAAAACACGAAGCTCCTCTGCTTCAACGTATGAGACGTAAAAGCTGCTGCAATTTGATTTTCATCGTGTGTCAGCTTTCTTCGATAGACAGTTACGAGCCCAGCGTGATGAGTTCGTAGAGAGCATTCAGAGGACGTTTAATTAGTAACAGCTCCATGCAATGATTGCCCAACAGTAAACGACATGAGGCAGTGTGTCCGTAGGATAGTGGGAAGTGACGTGGAGGTAACATGAGCCCGGATAGCTCAGTCGGTAGAGCATTAGGCTTTTAACCTAAGGGTCCAGGGTTCAAGTCCCTGTCCGGGCGGAAATTTTAATACTTTGGTAGCGGCTCGCCTACAAGCGGTGAAAGCACTACGGAAAAAAATGCAGCTACGCCGTTCCCTGGCAATGCAGTGCTCTAAACGGCAGCAGGTGCACGTGTCGGGAGAATCTTGTGCTAGCGGCAGTCGTGGCCGAGTGGTTAAGGCGTCTGACTCGAAATCAGGTTCCCTCTGGGAGCGTAGGTTCGAATCCTACCGGCTGCGTGCGATTTTGCGTACAAACGAGCAGAAAGTTTCGCGCACATGTGACATGCATGGGTGAATGCCAATGCAAACCAGTGCCACCTCTCTCAGCAAGACGAAAATTTATGTTTAAAGATACTGAATTTCGCGGCGGGCTCTGCTTCCTATGGCTATCGGTTCATCTCGCACGGAAGCTAGTAATGCAGAAATCCGTCGCAGGCCCACGAGCGCACCGCCGTCATTTCCTCGCGCAGTCGCCGTGTTCGTGAGTACGCACATGCACTTGAAAGTGTTGGACAGAGCGAGCATTCATTTCTTTTTAAGTATCGCAATTGAGTCATTTGAGTGCGGCAAAAGCAGTGGTGCAGCGTGTCTTCTCGTAAGATCTCGCAGCTGCTTGGAAGTATGTCCATCGTTTAAGACGACAGAAAACTAGCGTCAGCGGTGCGTCAGTGGGAAGTCGGTGAAGTCGCCATTGGAGCCCCAAGCCAGTAATTACGACACGCAAATCACTCGCACACATTGCAGCTGTACCACCATGCTTGGCAGAGGGACAGGATAGCTAAGTCAAGCAGAGCGCTAGACCGACAACCGAAAGGTCCCGGGTTTAAGCCCCTGTCCAGGCGAAAATTAATACACTGTCGTAACGGCTACTGTGCTGGCCACGGAAGCACTACAGAAACGAGTGAGGCCATGGCGTTTTCTGCCGCCAGGTTGCTTTAAAAGGAGCAGTTTCACTTGTAGAGAGACGCTGCTGCGACGGGCACTCGTGGCCGAGTGGTTAAGGCGTCTGACTAGAAATCAGATTCCCTCTGGGAGCGTAGGTTCGAGTCCTACCGACTGCGTTTCGTTTTTGTGTCAAGACGCGAAGAGCGTCTCCAACGGAACCGTGAAATGGGCAAACACGTGGGAAACATTGCATTCGAGACGCTTGTGAATTTTCCAGTTGGCAAGTGAGTGTCGACAAAACACGAAGCTCCTCTGCTTCAACGTATGAGACGTAAAAGCTGCTGCAATTTGATTTTCATCGTGTGTCAGCTTTCTTCGATAGACAGTTACGAGCCCAGCGTGATGAGTTCGTAGAGAGCATTCAGAGGACGTTTAATTAGTAACAGCTCCATGCAATGATTGCCCAACAGTAAACGACATGAGGCAGTGTGTCCGTAGGATAGTGGGAAGTGACGTGGAGGTAACATGAGCCCGGATAGCTCAGTCGGTAGAGCATTAGGCTTTTAACCTAAGGGTCCAGGGTTCAAGTCCCTGTCCGGGCGGAAATTTTAATACTTTGGTAGCGGCTCGCCTACAAGCGGTGAAAGCACTACGGAAAAAAATGCAGCTACGCCGTTCCCTGGCAATGCAGTGCTCTAAACGGCAGCAGGTGCACGTGTCGGGAGAATCTTGTGCTAGCGGCAGTCGTGGCCGAGTGGTTAAGGCGTCTGACTCGAAATCAGATTCCCTCTGGGAGCGTAGGTTCGAATCCTACCGGCTGCGTGCGATTTTGCGTACAAACGAGCAGAAAGTTTCGCGCACATGTGACATGCATGGGTGAATGCCAATGCAAACCAGTGCCACCTCTCTCAGCAAGACGAAAATTTATGTTTAAAGATACTGAATTTCGCGGCGGGCTCTGCTTCCTATGGCTATCGGTTCATCTCGCACGGAAGCTAGTAATGCAGAAATCCGTCGCAGGCCCACGAGCGCACCGCCGTCATTTCCTCGCGCAGTCGCCGTGTTCGTGAGTACGCACATGCACTTGAAAGTGTTGGACAGAGCGAGCATTCATTTCTTTTTAAGTATCGCAATTGAGTCATTTGAGTGCGGCAAAAGCAGTGGTGCAGCGTGTCTTCTCGTAAGATCTCGCAGCTGCTTGGAAGTATGTCCATCGTTTAAGACGACAGAAAACTAGCGTCAGCGGTGCGTCAGTGGGAAGTCGGTGAAGTCGCCATTGGAGCCCCAAGCCAGTAATTACGACACGCAAATCACTCGCACACATTGCAGCTGTACCACCATGCTTGGCAGAGGGACAGGATAGCTAAGTCAAGCAGAGCGCTAGACCGACAACCGAAAGGTCCCGGGTTTAAGCCCCTGTCCAGGCGAAAATTAATACACTGTCGTAACGGCTACTGTGCTGGCCACGGAAGCACTACAGAAACGAGTGAGGCCATGGCGTTTTCTGAGGCCAGGTTGCTTTAAAAGGAGCAGTTTCACTTGTAGAGAGACGCTGCTGCGACGGGCAGTCGTGGCCGAGTGGTTAAGGCGTCTGACTAGAAATCAGATTCCCTCTGGGAGCGTAGGTTCGAGTCCTACCGACTGCGTTTCGTTTTTGTGTCAAGACGCGAAGAGCGTCTCCAACGGAACCGTGAAATGGGCAAACACGTGGGAAACATTGCATTCGAGACGCTTGTGAATTTTCCAGTTGGCAAGTGAGTGTCGACAAAACACGAAGCTCCTCTGCTTCAACGTATGAGACGTAAAAGCTGCTGCAATTTGATTTTCATCGTGTGTCAGCTTTCTTCGATAGACAGTTACGAGCCCAGCGTGATGAGTTCGTAGAGAGCATTCAGAGGACGTTTAATTAGTAACAGCTCCATGCAATGATTGCCCAACAGTAAACGACATGAGGCAGTGTGTCCGTAGGATAGTGGGAAGTGACGTGCAGGTAACATGAGCCCGGATAGCTCAGTCGGTAGAGCATTAGGCTTTTAACCTAAGGGTCCAGGGTTCAAGTCCCTGTCCGGGCGGAAATTTTAATACTTTGGTAGCGGCTCGCCTACAAGCGGTGAAAGCACTACGGAAAAAAATGCAGCTACGCCGTTCCCTGGCAATGCAGTGCTCTAAACGGCAGCAGGTGCACGTGTCGGGAGAATCTTGTGCTAGCGGCAGTCGTGGCCGAGTGGTTAAGGCGTCTGACTCGAAATCAGATTCCCTCTGGGAGCGTAGGTTCGAATCCTACCGGCTGCGTGCGATTTTGCGTACAAACGAGCAGAAAGTTTCGCGCACATGTGACATGCATGGGTGAATGCCAATGCAAACCAGTGCCACCTCTCTCAGCAAGACGAAAATTTATGTTTAAAGATACTGAATTTCGCGGCGGGCTCTGCTTCCTATGGCTATCGGTTCATCTCGCACGGAAGCTAGTAATGCAGAAATCCGTCGCAGGCCCACGAGCGCACCGCCGTCATTTCCTCGCGCAGTCGCCGTGTTCGTGAGTACGCACATGCACTTGAAAGTGTTGGACAGAGCGAGCATTCATTTCTTTTTAAGTATCGCAATTGAGTCATTTGAGTGCGGCAAAAGCAGTGGTGCAGCGTGTCTTCTCGTAAGATCTCGCAGCTGCTTGGAAGTATGTCCATCGTTTAAGACGACAGAAAACTAGCGTCAGCGGTGCGTCAGTGGGAAGTCGGTGAAGTCGCCATTGGAGCCCCAAGCCAGTAATTACGACACGCAAATCACTCGCACACATTGCAGCTGTACCACCATGCTTGGCAGAGGGACAGGATAGCTGAGTCAAGCAGAGCGCTAGACCGACAACCGAAAGGTCCCGGGTTTAAGCCCCTGTCCAGGCGAAAATTAATACACTGTCGTAACGGCTACTGTGCTGGCCACGGAAGCACTACAGAAACGAGTGAGGCCATGGCGTTTTCTGCCGCCAGGTTGCTTTAAAAGGAGCAGTTTCACTTGTAGAGAGACGCTGCTGCGACGGGCAGTCGTGGCCGAGTGGTTAAGGCGTCTGACTAGAAATCAGATTCCCTCTGGGAGCGTAGGTTCGAGTCCTACCGACTGCGTTTCGTTTTTGTGTCAAGACGCGAAGAGCGTCTCCAACGGAACCGTGAAATGGGCAAACACGTGGGAAACATTGCATTCGAGACGCTTGTGAATTTTCCAGTTGGCAAGTGAGTGTCGACAAAACACGAAGCTCCTCTGCTTCAACGTATGAGACGTAAAAGCTGCTGCAATTTGATTTTCATCGTGTGTCAGCTTTCTTCGATAGACAGTTACGAGCCCAGCGTGATGAGTTCGTAGAGAGCATTCAGAGGACGTTTAATTAGTAACAGCTCCATGCAATGATTGCCCAACAGTAAACGACATGAGGCAGTGTGTCCGTAGGATAGTGGGAAGTGACGTGGAGGTAACATGAGCCCGGATAGCTCAGTCGGTAGAGCATTAGGCTTTTAACCTAAGGGTCCAGGGTTCAAGTCCCTGTCCGGGCGGAAATTTTAATACTTTGGTAGCGGCTCGCCTACAAGCGGTGAAAGCACTACGGAAAAAAATGCAGCTACGCCGTTCCCTGGCAATGCAGTGCTCTAAACGGCAGCAGGTGCACGTGTCGGGAGAATCTTGTGCTAGCGGCAGTCGTGGCCGAGTGGCCTGGCTTTAGCCGTCGCCGCGGTCGGACGTGCTTGTTGTTTACTCCGCGTACGTTAGCGCTATCGCCGGTGTTTGGTGTTTACGTGAAGTTAGCTGTACATTTTCGCTGTTATTTTTTGAGTGGTGTCTCTGAT
This sequence comes from Schistocerca gregaria, assembly GCF_023897955.1. Classification (NCBI taxonomy): domain Eukaryota; kingdom Metazoa; phylum Arthropoda; class Insecta; order Orthoptera; family Acrididae; genus Schistocerca; species Schistocerca gregaria. Next base: position 589,201,471 of record NC_064922.1, read on the forward strand.
AAGTGTTTTTATAGTGCTTTCGTCCGTTCCACGTCTCGTGCTTCGCCGCAATTTCGGTTGTTGCCGGAATTTCGTCGGAACCGACGACCATGTCTGACACCGTCAGGAAGAATACTTTAGTCTTCTCGTTCGAGAAAGAAACACGGCCGGTCCAACCCACTGCGCTGGAAATCCACGATTGGCTGACTGAGGTAATCGGTATAAATTCTGACTCTGTTCATACCACGCAATTAGATGCTGAAAAATACTGTGTTTTTGTTAAATTTTTGAACTCAGTGACAGTCGATAAGTTGCTTGCAAAATGGGGTAATTCCGTCGAATTTGTTCATCGAGACGGTTCAAAAAGTAATGTCTCTGTACGAAAAGCTGATATCATGTACACCAATGTCAGGATTTTGAATGTTCCAATTGAAATTGATAATCAGTTGATCAAGGACGCTCTATCTAAATATGGCGAAGTTAAATCTATCTATAACGAAAGATGGTCGAAGCTATACAAGATACAGTGTTTTAATGGCATTAGATCCGTTGAAATGGAGGTGAAAGCCAACATTCCGTCCCATATATCCGTTGCAGGTCATAAAGCACATGTTGTGTATTCTGGTCAGGAGCGCACGTGCAATATTTGCAATGAGACAGGTCATTTCCGACAAGATTGTCCGCGCCGTGTTTTTGTTCTTCGGAACAATCTAACACAGCGTCAAAAACTGACCCTCAGCGATGTCTTACCAAATAGCACTTCCCTTCTTTCGGTTAACGACAGTGGTGCATGTACTTCTGCAGTGCCCGCCATAACTACTACGGAGTTCCCTCCCCTGAGCGTCATTACATCACACCCTTCTGTTCCCGATTGCGATCTCCAGAATAAGAAGCGACCGTTGGAAACGACCGATGACGGCTCGGACGGCGAGTCCGCCCGTAATTCGCCTTCCACCCGTAAGCAGAAGCAGTGTAATGCGGATGTGCTCGAGGAAACAAACAGTACATGTATTGACGTGACGACAGTCGCTAAGGCAACCCGGCCGCTGTCGGCGGCTGAACGGGTACAAACGGTCCACGGAGGGGACGCAGTAACGATTGTCGCGGAGACGGAAGAGGCGCACTCCGAAGCACAAGAGGTGACGGAGCGGAACCCAACTCAAGAATTTACAGACCCACAAACCGCCGACTCAGTCAGTGCTCTGGAGCCAGTGACGGAAGAACAAGGAAATGGCACTCGTAAAAAGGACGCTGTTGAGACAGCTTCGGTCACAACGGTGGTAAAGATAGACAATCCGAATGACGGCGCGTTGAACCAAGATGTCCGAAGACGCCGACTCAAACTGCAACCTAATCTCAAAGCTTCCCGTAACCAAAGCAAACAACAACCAGCACAAGAGGAAGCGACGGCCAAGAACGTCTTGTATGAAATCATCACGGAAAGACCTAAGGAGGTACCTTCAAGTGACATTAGTGATGCAAAGCCCCTCGGTAAAACTAAAACCCGAGATGTTCGGAATCCTGCACCAAAATGAGGCTGTAAGATGAAAAAAAAAAAAGGATTTTGTTGAACCAGTTTCATTTCTAATTGTACTACTGTCTTAGTCATATTTCAGAGGAACCAGATGAAGTGTTTACCGAGCTTCAAATACTGACTATTCTTTTAGATGTTTGTTTAAGCAGAGTCGTTTCTCCCTTCTAGGAGCTGCACATCTCTTTTTCTTTTTTTTTTTTTATTAATATTTTGTTATCTTTTTAATCACTTATTTACTTTTTATGCAAACTAAATGTCCCAGGCATATACAATTACGACTATCAATATAAACAGGATTACATCCGTGACTAAAGTTACAGCGCTCAAGGATTATTTATATGAGTCAGGGACGGACATTGCTTTCCTACAGGAAGTAGTGCTGACTAATCTTACAGTGCCTGGATATTTGGCGATTTTAAATGTCTCACTTGACACCAACGTCGGTACAGCAATTTTAGTCAGGGAGGGGATTCCTGTCTCGGATATCGAGAGGTTGGACTCCGGCAGAGCAATAGGTATAAAAGTCTTTGGTTCTACCCTTATCAATCTGTATGCCCCTTCTGGCACATCTAATAGAATGGAAAGAGCACAGTTCTATAAAGAAGAAATCATTTATTTATTACGGAAAAACCCAAAAGATCTTATAATAGGCGGTGATTTCAATTGTGTGATAAATAAGAAAGACCAGGTTCCGAATTTTAATACCTGCACTGAACTGAAGCGTTTCGTCACTGTTTTACAGCTTAAAGATGCTTGGGAAATAATGTATCCCACATTTGTGGCATTTACATTCCTAGGTCCTCACTCACGTAGCAGGATCGACAGACTCTACATATCGCAAAGTCTAGTTAGCTCCTTCATTAAAGCAGAGACGATTCCAGTTTACTTTTCTGATCATAGCTCCGTGCTAGCTTCCATCAACCTTACTGCGCAACCCACTCGCCGTTTTAGAAGTTCATGGCACCTTAATACGTCACTGATGCAGGACGACGGATTAGAAGAAAGTTTGACAGAAGCGTGGGCATTGTGCCTCCGCTCTGCAGATAGACACGTCTCAGTACTAGACTGGTGGTGCAACAGGGCAAAGCCTAAACTGAGAAAAGTTCTCATCCAGTATAGTGTACAACGATCGAAAGACTTGAAAAATTCCATAGAATTTTATTACACCATGCTGCGAAATTTATATGAGCAGGCCAACACTTCCAACGTCCGTCTGGCAGATATCAAGCAAACTAAGGCCAAATTGCTCAGTCTTAAAAGACAGCAGATGGAGGGTCTGAAATTAAAATCCAAGGCTAAGACAGTCGTGGAGGATGAACATGCTTCCTTGTACCATCTACTGAAGCACGAAAGAAACAGGAGACGCACCTTCATTGATGGACTTCAGTCTGAAACTGGCGAGACACTCACGACTCAGAGAGACATCGTCAATGCAGTGCACAAATATTACGAAGACCTATACACTGCCAACCCGGTATGTGAAGAGTCCTTCGATGAGTTCCTTAGTTACATAGCTCCACAGGTCTCGGACGAGGAAAACGAAGACCTTCTCGTTGAGTGTACTAACGAAGATATCCACAGAATCATCTGCAAATCTCCTCTGAGGAAATCGCCGGGACCGGATGGTTTGCCTGTTGAATTTTATAAACGATACTGGCCACTGATTGGTGACATGTTTACCCGAATGACGAACGAGGTGCTTCAGGGAAAGCATTTACCTGCTGTTTTTAAAGAGAGCACAATAGTACTAATCCCAAAAAATGCTGCAAAAAGAAACCTCAACAACTTTCGTCCTATCTCCCTGTTAAACTCCGATTATAAAATCATCGGCAGAATTTTAAACAACAGACTCTCACAGTTGGCCAAAAAGATAGTAAGTCCATACCAGTCCTGTGTGCCTACCAAGAGCATTTTCAAAAGCATAGCTGAATATAGAGATATAATTGCAATCACTGCTGTGACCACCATAAAATGTGCTATCATGTTTATTGACTTCCAGAAAGCATTTGATCGTGTGGATCATAGATTCCTTAGTGCCACACTGAACAAAATAGGTTTTAATGAGCGAGTCGTAAGTGTGATCAGAAATGTTGCAACAGGCATCAGCGCTTGTATATCAGTTAACTGCCAGAGGACAAAGCAGATTCAGATCAGGCGCGGCGTTCCTCAAGGAAGCCCCCTTTCCATGTTCCTATTCGTGCTTTCATTAGAACCTTTCCTCCGCAGTGTTCATGCCACTCTAACTGGCATCACATTATCTGGTCACCGAACAGTCATAAACGCCTATGCCGATGATGTCGGAGTCGTCCTGCGAAATCCCGACGACATTTTGAAATTGGAAACGCTAATTAAAAAGTACTGTAGAGTCTCCGGAGCAGGTGTCAACGCAAACAAAAGCAAACTCCTAAACCTGCGGGGTTTTCAACATACCACCTTAGCCTGGGCCACAATGGTCACCCAATGCAAAGCACTAGGAATAACACTGACACCTTGTCCGTTAAAAATGGCAGCTATCAATTGGAGAAATACGTCGGGACAACTTCTTGGAACAACAAGAGAAAACCTCCACCGTAACATGAACCAAGTTCAGAGGGTGATTTTCATTAACCACTGCAATCTCTCCAGGAGTTACTTTACAGCACAGATCTTCCCACTACCGAAAATGATTGGAAAAAAGATAATGTCTACCAT